>NC_090247.1:44269574-44569574 GCF_037325665.1 Littorina saxatilis | reverse complement strand
ATCTCAATTCGTCATTGTCAGTGTGTTAGAAGTAGGTTCGAAACATTGGTTCGCACAAAGTTCAGGCTTTCTTACTGTTACATACATTTATCCTACATACGTGAGAGAGACACTCATGAGATAATAATCGATCAAAATCACACGTGTGTATATCATGTAAATGAGGTCATGTCAAGCAAGTCTGACAGGGACCTGTTTTTCCACTGCTTATGATGCCAAAGTCACCGAAACAAACGTCATTATAGAAGAAAAAAAATGGCGCTCGCTAATTTTAGTAATTACACTCGATGAATTTTTAGAACTAACACGTCACGCCACACTTTTAGAGTGACGTTTCTTTACGTTGACGTAATAGACTGCACGAGGCTTTGGAAGAGATCGAGGTTCCAAAACAAGCGTCTTCAATTTAGCTGCCTCGACTGCAGGACATTTTCAGTAAAATACACATAAGTACAGTATGTAGGATAAACAGAATACTACATGGCTTGCTGTGTCGTACCAGATTTACACTCGTTCCTTTTTCAAATAGTGAACAGCTCGCTTTCGCTCGCAGTTTAAAAAATCTGTAAATCTGGTACGACACAGCAAGCCATGTAGTATTCTCTATTTATGGTGCCATTGCCAGCGAAAACCAGTTTCTCTTGGTAGTTCTTTGGTCGGTCTTTCTCGTGCATAAATAATTAATATTAACAGATTCTCATGGCTTTTGTTTCCATGTGGTAAAGTTGGTTTAAAAAAAATCCCAGCCCCGTTTTTCTCCGCAACAGTACATTGTACCTCGCTTCAAGACAGTTACTTGTTTGATGTTGCGATTAACATTAATTAGCTGACGGGCATAACATTCATAACACTGAGATCTGAGATTGTTCTGTCCTCTCAATGAACAACCGTCGAGTGTATAGACCGTACAGTTCTCTTTGTACGTGTGTCAAGTGCTTCCGCCTACCAGCCTCAAACCGCTGACCTGTTACGCCGATTTGTGCACCCATTGCCTGTCGTATCCATCGCATTTTGGCTCTATTGTTTTGACGAAACAAGCCCAATGCCGGCGAGTCGAAGAAGACAGTCGCATTAGCCTTCTGAGCTGAAATATAATCCCATAAATCGGGGACTGAGTCAAAGAATGGTTTTGCCAAAATGTCAGTCAATTTGATTGAAAAAATGAGGTCGTGACAGTGCTGTTTCAAGTTTTGTGAAAAGTCGGATATGACATCATCAAAAACATTTCTCGTTAAAGGCAGAGTAAGCCTCCCGTAAACCATCACAGATACGGTCAGGCTTTTACACACAGTACAAACACCATTTCATTTAAACACTCACCAATTGAGAACATCCTAGGTGCCCTCCGTAAAGAGCGAACAATTTTCAAAGAATTTATTTTTGCGTGGTTTATCTTACCCCTGAGCCATCGTGAACCCGTGTGATCCAGTTTTCCCTTTTCACAATGCAGTCGTCATAGTTAGTCATTTGAATGCGACTCGACGTGAGCTTATCTACAATAGCACGTTTTTTTATGCACGAAACAACGGCTGTGGTTCACAAGAACTCTAGCGATGGCTTTTGACTGTTGAGAGGAACGGCGATTTGCACTGATAAACCGGCCGTCGTCTGCTACGACCCTTGCGTGACCCTGCTTCCGGGCTTTTCTTTTTTTTAAACTTTCACAACTTCGAATTGTTCTGATCTTGTCTTGATGAAAAACGAATTCTTTTATGATTAAAGAATGTTTGTGTAACAAGCTGTCAATTTATTATTTAGATTTTAAAAGTTAGGTCTAGCGCAAAAACGAGGCGCCGTTGTTGTTAACGGAACAAGTCTACGAAAATAAATTCTTTGAAAATGTCTCACGCTCGACAGAAAGCAGCCAGGATGTTCCCGTTCGGTGAGCGTTCAAATGGAAGTATGCTTGTACTGTATTTAGACGCTCGGGGAGCTCTGTGATGGTTTACGGGAGGCTTACTGTGCCTTTAATATCGGGATATCAATTATCATCTGGACGGATTTGTATGTAAAGTTTCATCGATATCTGCCCAATAGTTTTCAGAGAATCGTTCTATACAAGCACAAAAACACCATGCTCGTCTCGATTCCCAGTCTATCTGAAAACAACATTTCAAAACGTGACTAAATGAAAAACGTGTGTAACACATCAACACAGTGAGCTTTTGGCTCTTTAATCTTGCGGGATCCAATGTCTTTTCCTGCACGCCGAGTGTTTGTTGTTTCTGCCCTTCGCACTTTGCTGACTCGTTCTTCTGTTCCTGCGGTTCAGCAGAATCCGGGGGGGAACCACTTTTGAGCTTGCGCTTTTGATTGTTTTACCTCATTTCTGTTTCCTTCAAAACATACAGTAACGATCTGGTTTAAAAACAAAATTATTTTTTTAACGTATATGGTTTACAAAACAAAACACAAAGGGAAAAAAACCATGGCACAAAACTGACCAAGACACACATGAGACAAGAACTCATCATTATGTTTTTGTTTCACTCGTGTAAGATGGTATTTGCAGAAAGTGCTGACCGATTGTTAATACATTCAGGCACCACCTCCGTGGGAGACTTAATTATCAATATAAGTCAAAAGGGGGCGAGAGAAACATTCGAGCGGACTGAAGTTGTGGAATATTACGTCTTTCTGCAATGTCCATACTTCTGTTTTAAGTTTATTGAAGAGTGTGCTCTGCATTTCTGAAATGTAGTTAAGAATGTACCCATCCTGTACTTCTGTCTGAAATGTTCATTTGTATGCAAGTTTTTGTCTTCTGAATTGTCTATTCTTGCTTTAAATGTATTGAAAGTGTGGTTGTGCTGTTACACTGTTAACATGTGGCACTTGTCAAAATGGCACATGATCGGGCGCACATGCTGTTGAAAACTTAAATCAGGCGCTACAGGATTTGAAAAGCAGGCGCAAACACGAGTGAGCTGTCGGCTGTGTCGTGCCCTGTCGGCTGGCTTCTCAAATAACGGAGAGGCCTCTGGAGTGACGGAAGCTCAGGGGAAAAAAAAGAAGTCAAGGCCATGTGTGCAGTAAAATGAGAATGTTCTTCTTTTAGGAGAAAAAGAAACGGGAGAAGAAAAAAAAGAGAAGAACGACGAAGAAAGAAAAGAGCATTCATATTATACACCGCGAAGCTTGCTTCGCAATTCACGCTTTGATGCCTCAAGTTGTAGTTGTCCGTTCAAGTACACCCTCGTGTACACACAGATTGTCTGAGGCAAAGCAGACTGGCAGGCTGGAAAGAGTTATTTAATAATGATCTGAATGTTACATGTTGGAGAAATATCAAGCTAATGGTTATCAGTGGAGGCATCCACTTCAAGTTGCTAGGGCTGCAGGGCATGTTCCAGACCCAGACACTTCATTACCTGGTAGCTCATGACACTCATCTTTCATTAACGAAAATGCTGACCTTTGGTCTGTGCCGCCTAAAGCCGGAGTATCTGTGGGGGAAAAGTGCGTGTAATGTAATCTGGTCTGTATCGCTAATGCACAGTCGAGTCGCTCAGCTACTGTACTCTCTGGCACACACTTTGATACGATTTTCTGAATTTGTTATGACGGAATTCTGTGTGCGTAGTACCCCCCGCGGGTTAGGGGGAGTCCCATATTGGTTGGGACGAGAAAGAATTTACCCGATGCTACCCAGCATGTCGTAAGAGGCGACTAACGGTTCTGTTTCTCCTTTTACCCTTGTTAAGTGTTTCTTGTATAGAATATAGTCAATGTTTGTAAAGATTTTAGTCAAGCAGTATGTAAGAAATGTTAAGTCCTTTGTACTGGAAACTTGCATTATTGTACTACGTTGCAAGCCCCTGGAGCAATTTTTTTATTAGTGCTTTTGTGAACAAGAAACAATTAACAAGTGGCTCTATCCCATCTTCCCCCTTTCCCTTATCCCATCTCCCCCCTTTCCCCGTCGCGATATAACCTTGAATGGTTGAAAACGACGTTAAACACCAAATAAAGAAAGAAAGAAATTCTGTGTTCGTGAGAAATTATTTTGTGTGTTGATGACAACCCTTTTTTTGTAAGTAAAAAACAGTGACGTTTTTGTTGAAATGGGATATGCCAGTGTCTGTGTCTGATATGGCTCGAGTTTATTTCAACTTTAGCGAAATCAAGAAATATTCTTCCTCCTGACAGGCTAAAAAAATGTATCATCCAAAGCTAGTTGATGGGTAATTCTGAATTTATGACCGCATACAAGATTGCAGGAAGGTAATACGCAAGTATTCAATTAGAGGACCGAGGGAAATTTAAGTTAATGAGTTGATAAACTCGTGCGTGGGTTGCCACATTACTGGGTTAGGTCACACGGAATTAGTTTTGCTAATGATTCAAGTTGTTGCCGGGTCGCGCTGCTGTTTGCAAACTTGTCGGTTTTCTCTGCCTGAGATGTGAGAGACCTTGAACGACGAAAAACTATCTGCCATCTGCTCAGTCATTTCTTAATATAAATGTGTTTTGAACACACCACTATAAACCTTGTTGTTGTTTTCATACTTATGTATGTCAATTTTACGACCATGTAAAAGAAATAAAACATTGTTTAAACCCACTAAGGAAAACAAGGGGGCACACTTGGACTCTTCTTTCTTTCTTTCTTTCTTTCTTTTAATATCATTGGGCCCAGCTAGTACTGACTTTCGTAAACTGTTGGATTTCAACGAGTAGGCCCTAGTGCGGGCATTTTATCATAATGATTGAATGATCAGTTCAGTCATGAACTTCGGTTCGACTACTTTCATTTTTACACACACACACACACACACACACACACACACACACACACACACACACACACACACACACACACACACACAGACAGACAGACACACACACGCACATACACCACGACCCTCGTTTCGATTCCCCCTCGATGTTAAAACATTTAGTCAAAACTTGACTAAATGTAAAAAGCAAAAATGTAGACGACCACCTTTAACATAGAGGGGGAATCGAGACGAGGGTCGTGGTGTATGTATGTGTGTGTGTGTGTGTGTAGAGCGATTCAGACCAAACTACTGGACCGATCTTTATGAAATTTGACATGAGAGTTCCTGGGAATGATATCCCCGGACGTGTTTTTCTTTTTTTCGATAAATACCTTTGATGACGTCATATCCGGCTTTTTGTAAAAGTTGAGGCGGCACTGTCACACCCTCATTTTTCAATCAAATTGATTGAAATTTTTGTAAAGCAATCTTCGACGAAGGCCGGACTTCGGTATTGCATTTCAGCTTGGTGGCTTAAAAATCAATTAATGACTTTGGCCATTAAAAATCTGAAAATTGTAATAATTTTTTTTTATATATAAAACGATCCAAATTTTCGTTCATCTTATTCTACATCATTTCCTGATTCCAAAAACATATAAATATGTTATATTTGGATTAAAAACAAGCTCTGAAAATTAAAAATATAAAATTTATGATCAAAATTAAATTTCTGAAATCAATTTCATCTTATTCCTTGTCGGTTCCTGATTCCAAAAACATAAAGATATGATCGATATGTTTGGATTAAAAACACGCTCAGAAAGTTAAAACGAAGAGAGGTACAGAAAAGCGTGCTATATAGCACAGCGAAACCACTACCGCGCTGAACAGGCTCGTCAGTTTCACTCCGTTATGCACAAGCGGCGGACTACGGTCATTGTGAAAAAATGCAGTGCGTTAAGTTTCTTTCTGTGAGTTCCACAGCTTGACTAAATGTAGTAATTTCGCCTTACGCGACTTGTTCTTTTATCATGTCACTCTTGACGGTTTCTTACTCATACGAAGATAGTTTAATTAGAAGTCACTCTCTTTTCTTAAATTGGCTGTGATTGGTTTGTCATTTGATGCAAATCTTGTACCTTGGTGATATTTCGATTGATAAAGTGATATATTTGTTTAACTACAATACTTTCCTGGAGAGGGGTTGTGTACCAAGAAAAAGCATCCTTTGTTTGCTTATTTCCGTGCCTTCAGTAAAAAGTATTTATCTGATCTCATCTTATCTAACTCTTATCATCGCACGCCCACCCACTCTGGAAGTCTTGTGCTCTGTGTCTGTGGGCACGGACCCAAGGCAAGGGCTAACCTTTCGTGTGTGTTTTTTAGTACAAACACGTGGGAGGTAATTGTAGACGCAGTGTAGCACACGTGGAACATATAATTATTTCTTCCGGGATTCCCAGGACCATGGTATTATGTGTTCTCGATGTCGAGACAAAGAAACAGCATTGATTACACGGGGTACAAGTACCGCTTGGCTCGTCTTTGTTAAGTGTGTGTGTGTGTGTGTGTGCGTGCGTGTGCGTGTGCGTGCGTGTGTGTGTGTGTGTGTGTGTGTGTGTGTGTGCGTGTGTGTGTATTTTGCGCCATCGTCCTTCTTGCTTGGACTGACTAACCATCACGGTTTTCATCAAAACCTTATTTTCCACATCCTCGGGATAGTTGGAGGTATCATGACCCTTGGTGACAAAAGTAAGGGTTATTCATATTTCCAGTAAAAAAAATACAGTTGTGTCAGTGCCAACTGTTGTTATGTGACTGAGTAGTTAAAAGTGCACTTATGAAACAAACAATGAGCCTTTTAGAGATTGGTTTCATTGGTTACTCATTGCTTCTGATAGTTGTCCAGGGCACATTTGCACATGTATATATATGTATGCATGCTCATTGATGTTTGTGTTTCACACTGACATTGTAGTAGCAGAACGGTGATACTGGAATTAAGCAGGCACATTTCACACCTCATGAGCACCTGCATGTTCATGAATACATTAGTCCTGGATAAAGAAACATAGAGAATACTACTGGCATGGCTTGCTGTGTCCTACCAGATTTACACTCGTTGCTTTTTCTAATATTGAAAAGCTTGCTTTCGCTCGCATTTCAATATTTAAGAGTTGCTTTTTCTAATATTGAAAAGCTTGCATTTGCTCGCATTTCAATATCTAAAAAAAAACTCTTGTAAATCACAGCAAGGCATGTAATATTCTGTTTGTACGTTTCAATACCTTTTACTCCACTAGTTTTACGTGATTTTTGGCATCAGGAGGCACCGTACCTCCGATTTTTACGTGACGTGGACTACTTACGCACACACACACGTACACACCTACCTAGAGTAAATCAAGAAAAGCCCACCAAGCTTTTACCCTGCATTCTTTGTCTGGGAGTGTATGTAGTCACGATGTACCAGCAGCTGAACAAGCTCTTTCTTCTCCTATCGTACCACCCCATCTCCCCCCCCTCCCCCCCATCTCCCCCAGGGAACTTTAAAGGAACAGTCCTTCCCGTGCACACGGTGCGGCTGACAATCTCCGATCTGGCCAGGCTTTTACATGGGGTAAGACCAGCCCTCCACTTGGAGACATGCCAAAACTCAACATCCTGACTGCTCGATGGGGTGGGGTGGTATTTTTTGTATGAACTAGTTTCTTAAAAAGCCACTAATGGCGTTTACACAATTAATTCATAAAACATTTCGCAATGTGCACAGTGAGCACCTCCCAGGCAGTGCATATTGGGTAAGTGTCCAAGTGGAGGGATGGTCTGACACCGTGTACAGTCCTGGCCACATCGGAGACGGTGAGTATGACGGCTCACTAGTGCCAAAACCTCATAATTGTAATTATAATTTTCACGTGTTTATTACAATTTTTCCGGGAATAATTACTAACTTTCACCTGTTAATTACTAATTTTTAGTTTTGGCTCACTTCCTGACCGATTGCTAGTGCCAAAACTAAAATTAGTCATTTTCCCGTGAACATGAGTAACTTACAGGTGAAAACAGTAACTGACAGCGTTAATTAGTAATTATCACGTGATGATGGGTAACCCCAGGTTTTGGCACTAGCACAGGGCTTACTAGTGCCAAAACCTCATAATTGTAATTATCAAGGGAAAATTACCATTTTCACGTGTTAATTACTAATTTTCCCGGGAAAATTACTAACTTTCACCTGTTAATTACTAATTTTTAGTTTTGGCTCACTTCCTGACGGATTGCTAGTGCCAAAACTAAAAATTAGTCATTTTCCCGTGAAAATTACTAATTATCCCGTGAAAATGAGTAACTAACGAGTGAAAACAGTAACTGACAGCGTTAGTTAGTAATTATCGCGTGATAATGGGTAACCCCAGGTTTTGGCACTAGTAAGCCGTCATAGGTGAGCTCAACTATTTTCACGGGATGGAGCGTGCCTGTTGAGACTCCGTCACCTAACAGTCTGTTTATCTGCGATGTTTATGTTAGCAGCGTATCGCCATGCCTGATGCGTGGTGGTTTGTGTTAGGTTAGGTCAGATAGGGGGCTACCCGCTACCCTTTGTATACATGCATTAGGGCCCTGTATGCAACAGTCTGTGGATAATGTACACAAATAGTGAAATACTGTTATCTCGTGAAGCATAACAAAAGCTCTTTTTTGACTGCATGCATAAAATTACGTACATTGCCGGCTTTCTTTCCCGCTTGGTCATTAATAAAGTCTTTTCGCTTTGATCACAGACATCTTTCGTTCTAATAGAAGAGTTGCAGCGCAGGCGTAGCTGTCCCAGTCGCATCGATCACCAATATGTGTGTGTATGTGTGTGTGTGTGTGTGTGTGTGTGTGTGTGTGTGTGTGTGTGTGTGTGTGTGTGTGTGTGTGTGTGTGTGTGTGTGTGTGTGTGTGAAAGAGAGAGAGAGAGAGAGAATTGAATTGAATTGAACTTTATTTTACAAGGATTTAGATTTAAGGCTACGCCTTTTCTTACAATCTGTCCTTGGGACGCATAGACACACAATTATATAATTAAAAAAAAAATTAAAAATTAAAAATTAAAAAGTTAAAAAGTTAACCAACAAAAGGAGGTCGGAAAACGTGATAATAAAGATGACGATGATGATGATGACGATAATGATGATGATAATGATGATGATGATGATAAAGATGAGGCATGAAGAGCATACATATGTGGTTATTCATAAAATCAAATGCATACTATGCAGGAATTATAAATACAAGCTGGTGGCAATCGAACATGTAGCAATAGTGTAACAAAAATATGTTCAGAATATACAATGCACAGCATATTTTTGACGTAATACTAAGTTTGGTAAGTCAAAAGGCGTTAAACTACTCAGACATTAAGTGGCTTTTAACACATTTTTTAAAACTTTTTAATGACTTTAGGTGCTTAAAGGATGATGGAAGTGAATTCCAAACTGAAGTACCCGAAAAAGCAAGACTGGTCTTATACAGGTCAATTCGTGGAATTGGTGGGATCAAGTTGACCGATCCCGCAGTGGGGCACTGCGGTTATGAAATTAAAGGCCCCTCCTGTTTTTGGAACCGCAGGAGCTTTCTAGTTTGCTGTTAGGTAGATTTTGGGTTCCTCTTTCCTGTCATGCTCTCTTTTTCTTCATGAATTCTTTTCTTTTTTCTGCCTTCTTGCTCATTCACCTGTATTTTTTCCAAAAATCTCTTCTCTTGCCGCTTGTCTCGCGATTCATGTATAGTTTAATCTGTTAGTGTTCTGATGTAAGTCCAGCAGTAGATAGGTTAAGCCTATTTTAACATACTGGAAACTGGTAATCTTCCAGTAGGTATTAATTTAGTTTTACTAAAGCCTGCTGGGACACAAGTAATGGGTTAGTGCATTTGTAAACAGGAATCGCTTGACAAGTGGCCCCCTTCATCCCCCCCTTCCTCGTCCTGATATGGCTCTGCGTAGTCGGCTGGACGTTAAGCAACAAATAAACAAACAAATCAAGTTGACCGACCCATATCTGTGGGTAGCTTTATTAAATAATGATGTAATGTAAATAGGCACTTTACCGTGATACAATTTATGCATGAAAATGGCTTTGTTTAACTTGAGATGCTTTTCCAGTGGAAGAAAGTTAAGCATTTTTAATTTCATATCTGTTGAGGCATTATCCTTTACGATGAGTTTGGCCGAGCGACGATAGAGAGAGTCTAACTTTTTCAAGTGGACATCACTGCTGCCATCCCAGAGCGTCGAAACATAATTAATGTGAGGCATTACATGAGCATGGTGGAACATTTCCAGAGTCCTTCTGTCGGTATATTGCTTTAACTTGGATAGGAGGAAAACGTTCTTGACTAATTTCTTGCAAATATGCTGTATTTGTGCCTGCCACTTGAATTCACAATCAAGAATTACCCCCTAAAACGCGATGCTGTTGAACTTGTTCAATTGATTGCGTACCAATAGTAAGATTTAGTTTGAGTGGAGAAATCTGATGTTTTTGTCTGGTTGCGATTACCATACTTTTAGTTTTTATTGGATGGACAAGCATAGCATTAGCACTACACCAGTTATTTACATCGTTTAAAGCTGTTTGAAGGGAGGACTCTATTACTGTAACAGACTTTCCACTTGAATGAAGAGAAGAATCGTCAGCAAAAAAATCACTTCTTACATTACTATCAGAAATGTGCAGTGGCAGATCATTGATATACAGACAGAACAAGATCGGCCCAAGCACTGACCCAAGCACTGACCCAGAGAGAGAGAGAGAGAGAGAGAGAGAGAGAGAGAGAGAGAGAGAGAGAGAGAGAGAGAGAGAGAGAGAGAGAGAGAGAGAGAGAGAGAACATCCCCTCCCCGTTCCTGTGGTGTTCACACACATACATGACACACACACACACACACCCTGTTACTGTGTGAGGAATGTTTTTCATCGTGTTCGGAATGGTATCCTGAAACCCTCCCTTCAATCTTTGTCCCCGGACCCCTCCCCTTCGCCTTTCTCCAACGGTACCTTCCGTGGTAGTCCCTGTAGAGTACTACAATAAGTAAGAAAACAGTCTGCAGTATGAGTCTGACGAAGGTAGGAGCATCAACCACAGCACTGTTGATGGAAGCGGGTTATGAGTGCTGGTGGTACATTCTGGGCAAACCATCCAGAAGGTCAGGGGAAAGCTGGTCAAGAGAACATTAATCACCTTTATCTCCATCGCTCCCTTCTGCTGGGAGGCACTTTGCTTGACTTCTCTCTGTCAAGTTCCACCATCATCTGTTTTTACATTTAGTCAAGTTTTGACTAAATGTTTTAACATAGAGGGGGGAATCGAGACGAGGGTCGTGGTGTATGTGTGTCTGTCTGTCTGTGTGTGTGTGTAGAGCGATTCAGACTAAACTACTGGGCCGATCTTTATGAAATTTGACATGAGAGTTCCTGGGTATGATATCCCCGGACGTTTTTTTCATTTTTTCGATAAATACCTTTGATGACGTCATATCCGGCTTTTTGTAAAAGTTGAGGCGGCACTGTCACACCCTCATTTTTCAATTAAATTGATTGAAATTTTGGCAAAGCAATCTTCGACGAAGGCCGGGGTTTGGTATTGCATTTCAGCTGGGTGGCTTAAAAACTAATGAGTGAGTTTGGTCATTAAAAATCGGAAACTTGTAATTAAAATTATTTTTTTATTAAACGATCCAAAAACAATTTCATCTTATTCTTCGTCATTTTCTGATTCCAAAAACATATAGATATGTTATATTTGGATTAAAAACAAGCTCTGAAAATTAAAAATATAAAAATTATGATCAAAATTAAATTTCCGAAATCGATTCAAAAACTATTTCATCTTATTCTTCGTCATTTTCTGAGTCCAAAAACATTATACGTTATTTGCGTGTTTGACCAAAATATGACATTTTACACAGATCGAGACAGTCATTGTTCTCCGAGACCGCGCTAGCGGTCGAGGTGAACAATGACTGTCGAGATCTGTGTAAAATGTCATATTTTGGTCAAACACGCAAATAACATTTATGTATCGATCGAATTCCTTTCAGGTACTTATGACTTTGTTGTTGTTTTGACGATTGAACGAGCACACACACACATGCATGCAATCCACATGTATGCAATCAAACACATAACTTCATAAGCTTCATATTTGGGCGTTTCAGGTTGACCGAAACTTCAAAGGAACTACAAAACACACGTCATGTACTCACTTTGTTGTTGTTTTGACATTGAACAGCACACACACATGCAATCAAACACATGACGTTTTTTTTGTTGAGTTCCTTTGAAGTTTCGGTCAACCTGAAAAGCCAAATTATAAAGTTTTGTCGGCCTCTGACGTCACATGACTCAAAGAAGGGAAATCCAATCTCCAATCGATACATATAGATATGTTTAGTTTGGATTAAAACCAAGCTTAGAAAGTTAAAACGAAGTGAGGTACAGTAAAGCGTGCTATGAAGCACAGCGCAATCGCTACCGCGCCAAACAGGCTCGTCACTTTCACTGCCTTTTGCACTAGCGGCGGACTACGTTCAGTTTCATTCTGTGAGTTCCACAGCTTGACTAAATGTAGTAATTTCGCCTTACGCGACTTGTTACTCCTGAGGCTAGCTACACTATACAAGCAAGGCTGAATACACATAGGCAATAGGTTAGGCTTGCTATCCACACAAAATGGTTGTTTGGGACCATCCCATCATAAGTTTTCTGCTGCACAGTTAGGCAGCATCTCGCACAACTGCACAGAAACATATTGGGACTGATAATTGTTTTTATACGTTTCATTCAGCGATTGAGTGAAAATAGGTTAGGTTCTGTTGCATGGCACGTGCTGCGCAAAGCTTCGTGACCGATTCGCTGCGCTGTGCACCAAAATGGTAAGGTTGAACTATATAGTCTGCTACTGTCCGAGGTGCAAAATAATGTTTCTCGCTTTCTCTCTGGTTCTGCAGGGCCAGGGGAGCTGGGTTTGTTGTTGGTAAGTACGGGACAGTGAGGGAAGAGTATGGACTGTAATTGCACATCTGGTAGGAGCTATGGGCATGTAGACAGATTTCTGGGGAAGGTGAGACATTTGTGAAGTGTGGTTCACTTTAAGGTTAGCACGCTTCCATGAGAGGTGAACAGTCTTGACTTGGATAGCTTGACCATTTTTGTGCATTACATGTGTGTGTGAGTGTGTGTGTTTGTGTGTGTGTGTGTGTGTGTGTGTCAGTGGTTGTGTTTGTGCGTGCTTGTGTGTGTGTTTGCGTGCGTGCGTGTGTGTTTGTGACTGCATGTGTGTGTGAAGACTCAGATGTATTTCATTAAGTGTCCATAAGTCCCACATTTTGTCATCCACAGATACTGACAGCCTAGAGAAGTGCAAGAATAACTTTCCCTTCCCACAACACGTGGACCTGTGCCACAAGGCCAACCTGAAGACAGCAGACCAGTGCAAGGAGGGTCAGGGCTTTGTGCTGGACGAGCTGGTCATCGCGCCCAAGTCGGAATACAAAGAAGACTGTGGCAACTTCCACAACAACGACCTGTTGGACACTAACTGTCTGCAGGACAAGATTGTGAACTATGATGAGCGAGTCTTTGAGGTCCTGGAGAAGGTCAGCGGGCAGAACAAGATCGACAACGGCACCACTGTGCAGCGCTTTGAGTTCAACGTCATGGGGTCGGACACGGAGGGCGGAGGAACTGCAGGGAAGGACACTTCAGCATTTGTGTCATTCCGAAAGCAGTGCAGGCCTGGTACGAGAATGGGGAGGGGGGGGGGGATGGGGGGTTGGGTGTGTGGAAGGGGTTGGTGCATGCAAATATGCTCTATTATACAGTATAGCATGCATTATGTGACAGGGGGATGCACATCACTTTGTCCCTCTTTCAGAGCAGCTGCTCTGCACTGACAAAGTTGTGAAGTCACTCTCACTCAAGTCAAGTTAATCACTCAGTAGCAAATTTATGCAGCAGTGTTTTGTTTTTATCAATGTTTGTGCAGGAGTGATGCACTCCAATGCTTTGCTGAGAACATTTATGAAGCAAATTATACATTTTCTCCTATCTCAAATAAAAGCCTGGATGGATCTATAGTGATTTACACGATGGTGTGTATGAGCAGGAAGAGGGTATGTTGAGTGATTTGCCCCGGCTTGCTGTTTCAGCCGACCCAGACAACAAAAAGGACACTGTGGTCAACATGTGTGCCAACATGACAGTAGAGGGCTTCAGGGTCTACCTCACGCTGCAGGGCACTGCAGACATACCCAGCCAAGCGTCCTTCTGTCGCTGTGTCATCACGCCCAATGCTGAGATGGATGTAAAGGCTTTGGACGTCAGGCTGCAGAATGTTAAAGACAACGGTCAACGCTGTGGACCTTCTGGGCTCAAGGTACATGGATTGTCATGTTCCTGTGGCTTTCAGCATGTGTGTGTGTTTGTGAGTGTGTGTGTGCTTGCCTGTGTGTGTGTGTGTGTGTGTGTGTGTGTGTGTGTGTGTGTGTGTGTGTGTGTGTGTGTGTGTGTGTGTGTGTGTGTGTGTGTGTGCAAGCATACATACATGCGTGTGGGTGTGTGTGTGCATATCTGACCACTTGCATGCATTTTTTAAATTTTTCTGTAGATAAGGAATTGGCTGTCTACAATTTTGGGCATAG
Organism: Littorina saxatilis; assembly: GCF_037325665.1. Classification (NCBI taxonomy): domain Eukaryota; kingdom Metazoa; phylum Mollusca; class Gastropoda; order Littorinimorpha; family Littorinidae; genus Littorina; species Littorina saxatilis. The sequence goes on along the minus strand of NC_090247.1, from coordinate 44,555,160 downwards.
GAGTTAATGAATAAGAAGTACAATATTTTCAGTGTTTGTGTTCATAATGAAAAGACAATTAAAAGTCTGATATGATTGTCAAAGCATATGGCTATAATCTCAGTTATTATTGTGGGATATACATCACATAATATATAGCAGATAAGACTTAAATGCAAGTCTAAAACCTTGGCTTTCATTTTTTTCAGTAGTTAGCACTTGAAAAATCCATATTTTGCTCAAGATACATGCAGATTTACTTCCCCACTGATGGCTCATTTGTCATTACATGTAACTACATGTCTCATCAGTTCCCCTCGTGGGTTAGGGGGAAGAATTTACCAGATGCTCCCCAGCATGTCGTAAGAGGCGACTAACGGATTCTGTGTCTCCTTTTACCCTTGTTAAGTGTTTCTTGTATAGAATATAGTCAATGTTTGAGAAGATTTTAGTCAAGCAGTATGTAAGAAATGTTAAGTCCTTTGTACTGGAAACTTGCATTCTCCCAGTAAGGTAATATATTGTACTACGTTGCATGCCCCTGGAGCAATTTTTGTGATTAGTGCTTTTGTGAACAAGAAACAATTGACAAGTGGCTCTATCCCATCTTCCCCCTTTCCCTGTGGTAAAAAGACGTTAAACACCAAATAAAGAAACCCCCCGCGGGTTAGGGGGAAGAATTTACCCGATGCTCCCCAGCATGTCGTAAGAGGCGACTAACGGATTCTGTTTCTCCTTTTGCCCTTGTTAAGTGTTTCTTGTATAGAATATAGTCAATTTTTGTAAAGATTTTAGTCAAGCAGTATGTAAGAAATGTTAAGTCCTTTGTACTGGAAACTTGCATTCTCCCAGTTGATGACACAACCATTCTCCCAGTATTGTACTACGTTGCAAGCCCCATGAGCAAATTTTTGATTAGTGCTTTTGTGAACAAGAAACAATTGACAAGTGGCTCTATCCCCTCTTTCCCCGTCGCGATATAACCTTCGTGGTTGAAAACGACGTTAAACACCAAATAAAGAAAGAACCAAATAAAGAAAGTCTCAACAGTGCGCACACTCAGCCTCCCGTAAACCATCCGTATCTGATCATAGACACCGCCAGATTTTTACATACAGCACAAACACCCTTTCGTTTGAATGCGTACCCCAAGGGAACACCCTAGGTGCTCTCTATAGAGAGCGAGCATTTTATAAAGAATTTATTCTGCGTGGACGTACCATGAGAACTGGTGTGTGGTTTTCGCGATCTGTAAGTGTCATTTAATGTTATTAAATTCCATTGCAAGAGTGTTCCATCAGGTTAGCATTGGTGTTTTAGTGGAAAGATGTCATCCTTCTGTAAACTTTATGTGAGACGGAATGGGCCTTTAAGAACACAAAGGATATTCTCAAGGCAAATGATCATATACTAACACACGGTCTCAACATGGATCAAAATTAGTGAATTTAAGTCATGAGCAAAAATTTAACCTTTAGGTATTGTCTTTAGTATTGTATTGTTCTGTGGCTGCAGATTGAGAGCAAAGAACCTCCAGACTCAGGAAGCAGAGACCTCAAGTGTGAAGGGAAGAAAGCGCTGTACGGCTTTCACCAGCTGCAGAAAGGGTCCAAAGACAAGGAGGTGGTCCTGACGCTGACCTCAGTGGACACAAGCCACTTCCCCACGGCCGTCTGGATTGAAGTCGAACAAAGTAACAGCTCACATTATCTCTGTTCTTTTTTCTCATTATTTTAATCTTATTTTTGTTAAATCGCAGCAAAGTGACTTCAATGTACTGTCAATTTTCTGAAATTATAAATGCTCAAACCTCCCAGGAAACCAGAAGAAATAGAAACAGATATGTGTTATAGGTAGCGTCAGAAGCCTATCATAATAGAAGCAGCTAAGTACTATTACCAGCAGTCGACACGCGATGATACACATGCCCTTTGACCTTACCTTGGGAATATCCATTACTAAAAATAAAATACGGGATTGTGGGAAAGCTGTTTAATGGTACTCATGCACTACTTGTATATTCGATTTTCAATACACGACTCAAAATCTTTGGGATAAATCAAAATGAAAAAATACAAGAGTTAAGAAAACAAGAAAAGGTTGAAACCCGTTTGGAATGAAGCAAATGAATAAAATACAAGAATTACGAGTTCAGAAAAAAATAAAAATAAAAATGCATTCGAAGCGAATCGGGGACCACAAAAGTAAGGACTAGCGCACCTTCAATCGGGGACTTTATCGATTGAGCTATTTTGTCGCACTGTAGTCGAGGGAGATTTTAACTTCAAATATTACACTTGAGTTCTCGAGCGTGGCGACGACTCAGTGACTCGAGTTTCCGAGTCTCTCCGTTCGTATTTGTGTACTGTTCTCCATATCTCACTGTTCGGGGCTAGTTCAGTAACTGACCCTACGCTCACGGTCACTTCGTATACGTTTCGAAAGCAATATCAACTAGCAATAATTTCAAGCGGGACCGACATTATTGATACGAAGTGCATTGACCAATCGCCGAAAGGCGCAAGAAAGGATATCCCAAAATCCTATATTCTCGATGACATACTAAGGAGTTAGTTCGGGGGGAGAACGACGATCTATGGACGGTTTATCTTATAAAGGGAAGCAAGTGGTTAAAAACGGGCGACGATAGAGCCAATGAACAATGTTATCTATGTTGTAGTATTTCACCCACTTGTGATAGTGTTGTTTATACATGTAGCAGGTGTTTGAAGGATCTGCATCTGGGAGCTCCAGTGGGCGATATATCTTTGGGGGAAAATTCAAAAGGGTTCAATATCTGCTTGGATGGAGGTAAGCTGTCTCTTTGTCTTCTTGTCACTCGGCATACCTTACCTTTGATACCTTTGCGGACAAAACTGTTGACTCAGCCATTAACTCTATTGGAATTTGTATGGACTGGAAGAGTTATCTTTCTTAATGAGGCATGTTGTCAGCATTGTGGTGAGTATGAAGCTCATATCTGGATGATTTTAAAAGAAAGGGCATCATATCTAGCAGACACAGCATAATTAAAAGACCTTTTGAAGTGCAGGCTGGATGTCATGATTCATTGTGTCAATGGCTTGCCTTAACTTCAAGGAAGACAACTCTACCACAGACTATGCACACACTGACAGTTATTTCTGGCATACCTCTGTTGGAATAACAATGTGTGTGTGTGTGTGTGTGTGTGTGTGTGTGTGTGTGTGTGTGTCTGTGTTAGTGTGTGTATGTGTGTTTTATAACAGATGTACATAATTATCAGTACATTTCTTCAAAGTTATGTAAATGTGTACATCAGTTGAAAACAATTGTTGACATTTTGTGTGCAGAATATGATCAGAATGCAGCACATTCCCCTATGACAGTGGCATGTGAGGGCTTTGTTTCTATGTCGGAACTAGTGGTCCCTGTCCCTACTACAGATCCTGGTAAACGAGAGGACGGCCCAAAAGACGAAGGTATAAAATGATGTAGAAATACACATGCCAATCGGTAAGATCGGTTTGTGTGCTGTATGTACTGGGTATGCCTACCTGCCTCTGAATGTGTGTGTCACTGTGTGTGTGTGTGTGTGTGTGTGTGTGTCACTGTGTGTGTCACTGTGTGTGTGTGTGTGTGTGTGTGTGTGTGTGTTGATCGCCATCATCATCATCATCATCATCATTCTTGTCAAAGTTATGTAAATGTGTGTGTGTGTGTGTGTGTGTGTGTGTGTGTGTGTGTGTGTGTGTGTGTGTGTGTGTGTGTGTGTGTGTGTTAAAAAACGCACATAAAGATAGAGCAGCACAAACACACACTAAAATACATACAACACTTTTCCGACCAATGTTGAATTGTATGGACGATAATTGTTATGTCTTAATGATGTAGGAGTTATGAAGGATGTGTCTGTTTCAGGTGTTCCCTTGGGTCTTAATGATGTAGGAGTTATGAAGGATGTGTCTGTTTCAGGTGTTCCCTTGGGTCTTAATGATGTTGGAGTTATGAAGGATGTGTCTGTTTCAGGTGTTCCCTTGGGTCTTAATGATGTAGGAGTTATGAAGGATGTGTCTGTTTCAGGTGTTCCCTTGGGTCTTAATGATGTAGGAGTTATGAAGGATGTGTCTGTTTCAGGTGTTCCCTTGGGTCTTAATGATGTAGGAGTTATGAAGGATGTGTCTGTTTCAGGTGTTCCCTTGGGTCTTAATGATGTAGGAGTTATGAAGGATGTGTCTGTTTCAGGTGTTCCCTTGGGTCTTAATGATGTAGGAGTTATGAAGGATGTGTCTGTTTCAGGTGTTCCCTTGGGTCTTAATGATGTAGGAGTTATGAAGGATGTGTCTGTTTCAGGTGTTCCCTTGGGTCTTAATGATGTAGGAGTTATGAAGGATGTGTCTGTTTCAGGTGTTCCCTTGGGTCTTAATGATGTAGGAGTTATGAAGGATGTGTCTGTTTCAGGTGTTCCCTTGGGTCCGATAATAGGAGCAGCTGTGGGAGGCTTACTGTTGATCGCCATCATCATCATCATTCTTGTTAAACGAAGGTATGGCCAAATGACACTTTGACTTTTGTCCCTCATTGTATCATGCAAGTCCGTTTCTCTCGTCAGTGGCTTGGGGTGGACATGTAGTGGTTACATGTCCAGTCTCAGTAAACATTGAAAATAATGGTTCGAAATTAGTGGCTTAAGAAAAATGCGATCTTCAGAAAGAGAAAGAAGCAGAGGGGGGAATAACATTGTTTCATTGAGCATCCTGTACCTTTTGAAATGAAAAATGAACAAAAAACTTCTTTGCCTTAAAATGGTCTGTCCATTTCATTTGTAAGTTTATAAAGTAAAACCTTTTAAAGAAGGTGAATTAGTTTTTATTATCAATCAAAGGCTTTCATGTAGGGGGGGTTGGCTTGTGATGTACTGTGTAATTAAGTTCCTTAAGGTGCTGTTCATTTCCTTCTCTTGAAATGATCATGAAACGTTGACAACTGATGTATGTTTTCTAAACCAGGCGCAGTGGGAGCTACAGTGGTGTTCTGCCCTTGGCCTGCACAGACTGCTGCAAGAGGGATTCAAAGGGGAAGAAACCTTACAAGCAAGTTGTGCAGAGCGAGCCAATCTACTCTGAGCCGGGCAACCCTCGCCCGGCCCCCTACACCGATCCTATCGACGCAAAGCTACCCGTGGGCCGAGCAGAGTACGCTGAACCAGACCCCTCGGGGCGCCCCGCCCATGCCACTACTCCTCCCCCTCTCCCCACTTCCCCGCCCCCTACATCCCCACCCCCTGGTGTAACACCCACTGGCACCTCTTTCCCTTTTCCTACTCAGCCACAAGACGCAGTTCCCTCTGTGGCCTTTTCCACTGATGAGGAAGCGCCCCCAAAACCTATGAGAACTTTTGAAAGGGCCAAGAAAAGGTCCAAGAAAAGTGAAGCAGAAGAAGAAGAAGAGTATGACCACATCGTGTCCAATGACAAACCGTCCCTAAAAAGTCTGCGCAATGGACAGAACAATAACGTCATCGCAAAGAACGACAAAGACAAGGAGCCAAACTTGTACAGCCACTTAAGCCATGGTGAAAACTATAACCTGATGGAGTTGAAGGCCAAGCTAAAGCCTGTAGTGAAAGACAATGTTTATGACACAACATCCTAGCTTTCTTTTCAGATTGCTTGGTGTAACTTCATGGCTTAAAAGTCCATGCTTGTTTCCCCCCCCCCCCCCCCTACAAAAGGGACAGACGATATGCCACAGCTTTATTGTGTGCTGATGCTTACAACAGAAGTGAATCAAGTTTCCCTTGAAGGAGAGGAATAAGCAAGATGTGTTGCTCATTCTTCCCTCGTTCACAGACTGCTCAAATTGTTAGTCCAGTTTGCAGGACAAACGGTGCTGTCTTCTCCAGTTGAGGTCTCGGGCTGCATAGCTTTTCTTGCAGTAGGGTCGCTGTGCTCCAGTCAGTATACCTGAGAGGCTGGAAAATGGGATGTGCTGTCTGGTTGTCATGGCCACAAGGAAGCAGTGGAGAGAGGACAGATTCAGTGTTGACTCCGTGTGCTTGTTGCGCCTGTGGTGCCCAGAGTGTTGCTTTGCTCTACAGCTGCCTAGCATTTTGTGTTTCTCGTGTGGATGGCACCGAGTGGTTCTGTGGGTATAGGTTTGACCAAAGGAGAGAGTGTGTTGCAAGTGACTGTTGATGAAAGATAATTGCCTCCTGTGCTGTCAAGCCTAGAGAGATGCAAAGACTGTGTGCTACTGAACTTTGTCTACTTCACAATGTGATATCACTGGATGATGACCTGACTTGCCTGTTGTGTGACATGATGCTGATTTTCCAAGCAGAAGTTGAAACACAAAACAGTTTTCATGATTCCACTAAAACAGAGGTTGCGGAAAATTGCTCAGTTTTGGCAGGTTATTTTACTGCATTGTTATCAAAAGTGAAGACTTGTGTTCTGAAGGAAAGTACTGTAATTGATTTGTAAATTACATCCAATGATATATGCATCTTTTTCTGATAGAACTGTGCTTGTTGGACAAAACTTCTTTGTTCTGTGGGCTGCTGAGCTCCCAAGACACGACAGTAGTTTGAGGACTGTTTTGTGGGTACCTGCTGTGTTAGATCATGGTCAAATTATCGACCCCAGCTAAACATCCAAGCTGACTTCTGAGAAATTGTGTGACGCAACTGAAATACCTGCAAGAGAGCTGTTTTGAAACGCAGAAGTTACTACACACACTGCATGGGTGCTACACTGGTTGAGCATATTTACAGCAATGTCACCGACAGGTTCAGAGGCTTGTGGGGACTTGAACAGTTGTGGTGATGAGCGACAGTGATGTTGCAGGTTTTAAACACTTTTTTCACAGGGACAGAGCACCAGATGGACATGAAACCAAATACATCTGCAAAGAATCTGGATTATAAAAACAAATTCTTTTACAGTAATTTTTAAGTCACTGTGTTCTTTTATTCAGTTTAACCATAGATTGGATATGTATATAAATCCCTGATTTAACACAGCATTGCAATTTGCATTTTATCATGGTACATGTATCACGTATCATGCAGTAGTTCATTGAGAAGAAGGAGAAAATAATGACTGAGGAGGAAAGCTGCATATATATCCCTCGAATGATTCTTATTGTCTCAGCTTGTCTTCTATGTGTTTACTTCCCTTTGTTATTTGGTCTGCAGAGCAAAATCGAGATAAAACTAAAAGAGTTGTGGTTTATCTTTCTGACGTCCTGTTTTTTCTTCTTCTTTTTTTCAAAGAAAAATATGTTTAGCATTACGTGTACTGTATTACTTATCACTTTGAGTATGTTTTTGAAAACAAAGGAGTGTGTACATGTTCATCTTCTTCTTGTCGTTCGCTGTTAGATCGTCAGTCCGGACTGCAGGGCCAAACGTGCTGTCCTCTCCAAGTCCTCTACATGTTCATCTAATGCCAGCATTAAACTTAAAGAGCATATTCTTGTCTGCTTACAGATATGGGTAATTTTCATATGGGTAAAAGTTTGTGATTGTTGTCCCCTTAAAATGTGAATCATGACAGAAATGTTGTCAACAGATACTCAGACATGTGTTCTGAAAGTGTAAATTGACAGTCTCAAGTGTGATGAATAGGTGTGTGAAAGTTTAATGTATACATATGATGAATAGGACGATGAGTCTACGAGTTCTACATGTTTTTAGCAGAACCTGTTGTGTGAAATTGGAAAATTTTGAGGTGGGTTACAATATCTTCATTAATCTCTAATGAAATTACAACTTTTGATTACAAGGGGAGGGGGGGGGGTGTTAACAGACGTGTAGTTTTCTACATTAAGACTGCAGCAGTTGTACAGAGAGAGCAAAGGTTACAGTACCAAGCTTCTTTCATGATGGCTACAATTCTTTCGGAGGAGATTCAGAAAAAAAACTGGTTATTTTTTCACTGTTGTAATTTTTTTTCAGTTAATCACGTCTTTACTGTTAGCAAAACATGCCCCATTACATCACCTGAGTAACCTAGAGTGAACAAAGAAAATAAAATTATGTTGATAAGTAATCAGAGTGAAGGTTAAACTGTATTGAATTACTATACAAACTGAGACGTGTGTGTGTGTTAACATTACAAATTTGATTTTTGATTTTTTAAACAAAATGTTCTTGCACAGATTCCTGTATGCCACATAATTATGCCGTTAAATACTTCTTCTTCCTGTCGTTCGCTGTTAGATCGTCAGTCCGGACTGCAGGGCGAAACGTGCTGTCCTCTCCAAGTCCTCTCTGGGGCCGTATAGCTTCTTTTGTAGCGCTGTCTCCTCTGGCCAGGTGGTGTCCCTCAGAGCACTGTGGTATGGACAAGCCTGCAGGATGTGCTCTGCTGTCTGATTCTTGCCACACGGACATAGGGGGGAGGGAACTAGCTTCAGCTTTGTGGCCATATGATGGTTTAGTCTGTTATGTCCAGTGCGGAGTCTGAGTAGGACGACTTGTTCTTCACGTTGGAGCAGGTGGTAGTCATCTTTCTCCGCTCTGGTTTTCCTCTTGTTTTTGATGATTGTCTTTTTTTCCTTGTACTGCAGCTGGGACGTGAACTGTTCCTTTGAGGCACCTTCCTTGGCAAGTTTGTCTGCAGCCTCGTTTCCTGCTATGTCACAATGAGCTGGCACCCACTGAAGCACGACCCTTCGGTTCTGAGCAACCTGTTGGAGGGCGTTGTTGAGCTCAGTTTCTTTGTTGGCAGACAGAGCTTGGAGTGCTGACATTGCGTCTGTCAGAAAGACGACCTGAGGACATTCATGGTCTGATCCGTCAACTATTGTGGCTGCTGTCCTCAAGGCCTGTACTTCTGCACTATAGTTGGTGCAGTGCAAACCTGTGGGAATGCTCGCTGTTTGTGCCTCTCCCTCTGGGTACCGAACTAGAACGCCGGCTCCTCCATCTCTCACAGCATCAGTGGCTGACCCATCAGTGTAGGCGTGGATCCACGCTTCTTCAGGGTAGTGGTCTGCAATCATGGCCAGGGTAAGCGCCTTCTTACTGGTGTCACTCATGTCCCGTGATGTCACGCCTTTCACAGTTGTGTTGATCTCGAGGACCCTCTGGTTGGCTTCCCAAGGTGTTGGGCATGTTCCTGTGGCATCGAGCGGCAGAGTGCTTTCCGGCAGGTGGGGTAGGTACTGTCGCTTGAGGCTTCTGCTTTGGTGCACAAAGCTTGAGCGTTTCAGCCTGTTCCTGATAGGTTTTTCCATTCTGCTGTTCATTGGGTGCTTTGGTAGGCTTTTGTATTTCTCTGCTTGGATGAGTGTCTTTGTGTCTCTTCGAGTGATCAACGGTTGGACTCCTGTCAGGGACTCCATGGTCTTGATTGGAGTTGACCTCATTGCTCCTTGTCAGGATACGGAGTGCTTGATTCTGGACTTTGTCCAGGGCTTGCAGGTTGGATTTGCAAGCGCTTGACCAGGCTGGGGCTCCGTATTCAAGTTGGGGTCTCACCGTGCCTTCATACAGTGTCTTCAGGGTCTTCTTACTGGCACCCCAGTTTGTTCCAGCCAGCTTTCTCATGATTGCCAATTTGCGTCTGGCTTTGTTTTCTGCTTTCTGGATCTGTGGTTTCCAGGTCAGTCGTTTGTCGAATGTGACACCGAGGTACGTTGGTTCGTCATCATTCCTGAGTGGTGTGTCGCCAAGTTTGATGACTCCTGGCTTTTGTTTTGGGGACAAGGTGAAGAGTGTGGTCGTGGATTTCTCTAGATTGATCTTGACACACCAGTCGTCTGCCCAGGCTGCAAGTTTGTCAGCTGCCAGCTGCAGGCGGTATGTTGCTGTGGTTGAATGTTCTTCGGTGCACCACATTACCAGATTGTCAGCATATAAAGCAGCTTTGACTCCCTTTGGCAGTTCAGGCAGCAGATCGTTGATGAAGATCAAAAAGAGAGTTGGCGAGATCACTCCGCCTTGTGGGACACCGTGTCGTATCAGAACCCTCCTGCTCAATCGGCTGCTGACTGTGACCCTCGATCTGCGGTTGTGCAGGAAGGATCGTATCCAAGACAGCATCTTTCCACTGACTCCACATCTCTGTGTCTTCACCAGAAGGCCATCTGTCCACACTCTATCAAACGCCTTCTGTAGGTCTATCCAGGCTGCAAAGACCATCTTCTGATTCTGGAAGGCATCCTCAATCTCCTGAGACAGGTAGGTGGCCTGGTCTTCTGTGCCCTGGAACTGGCGGAAGCCTGCTTGCTCTGGTGCAAGGATGTCTTCTTTCTCCAGATACCAAAGAAGGCGTTGATTCACTATCCTTTCCATGGTCTTGACAACACAGCTCGTGAGGCTGATTGGACGGTAGCTTGGGGCTTTCTTCTTGTCTTTTCCTTTCTTGTGTATAGGGATTATTGTAGCCTCTTTCCAAACTTGTGGGACTTGGCCTTCTTTCCAGCTGAGGTTGAAAATGTCGAGAAGCTTGCCAACAGCAGCACTTCCCAGATGGTTCAGCATTTCGTTGGATATCCCATCGGGCCCTGGCGACTTCTTGTTTTTCAGCTTGCGTAGTGCCTGGCGTAGTTCCTGATGAGTGAAGGGTGCTTCCATGGCTTCTGGGCTAGCTTTGTTGTTTCTCCTCTCTCTTTGTTCCTTTCTTGCCTCCCTCTGTTTCTCTGCTCCAACATTGAGGTGGCTTTCGCTTGCATAGCTGTTGGCAAAGTGATCGGCGGCTTGCTTTCCAGTAGGATTTCGCCTCTGTCTTCGATGGTGATGTTGGCTCCTCTCACTTCCTCATCGCTCAGCTGTTTGGTAAGTTTCCATAACTTTTCTCCATCTTTCTCCAAGTTAAGTGAGGCTGTCTTCTCTCTCCAGCTTCTACGGATAGCTTGCAGCTTTTCTTTCAGGAATCTGGCCTTGGCTTTTTGGAGGCAGTTGTGGTTCTCTTGTGAGGGGATCTCCTCCGCGTTCTTCCTGGCAGCCTCAAGATCATCTTGGAGTTCTTGTAGTAGGTTGCTCCAGTATGGCTTGTATTCTCTACGGGCTCCACGTGGGATGGTCTCTCTGGCTGCCTGTAGGACACAGGAGTTGAATTCCTTTGTGACAGTGTTGATGGCCCTGCCCTCTACCCGGACGCTCCGTGTGAGCTCACAGGTCCTGTGTCTGAAGAGCGCCCAGTTGGCCTTCTTGTAATTCCACCTCGCGTGGAGTGGCTGCATCCTCATACAATGCTTGTCGATTGTATGGTAGATTGGACGGTGGTCGCTTCCACCAAGTTGCTCTGCCACCTCTCTCTGCATGCTTCCATGCAGATCTTCCGTGCAGAAGGCAAGGTCTGGGGTAGATGTGCTTTTCCAGCGTCTAGAGTAGAAGGTGTGGGAATCATGTGGGTTGTTCACCAATTGTAGCTGATGATCGTCCTGCCAATTCTCGACCTCCTCCCCTCGTCTGTCCATGTGATCGTACCCCCAGCTCTGGGAGTGACTGTTGAAATCCCCGAGCACAAGGAAGTGGGAGTCGTCGGTTGGAATGGTGTCGAGAGAAAGGGGCCGATCACTGGGGCAGTAGTAGTTCAGGATGTTCATTTCCACTGAGCCACTCTTGATCCTCAGCTTCTGGTACTCTGCTCCTTCCATGAAAACCTCTGTCTGGCAGGCACTGATGTTGTTTCTCACCAGGGTCAGTATGCCCCCTTTGTGCCTATTCTCTCGGTCAGACCTGAAGGTCTGATAGCCTCTGATCTTGAAGGCTTTGTTGCTCTGCAGGTGTGTCTCTTGTATGCAGCATACACTCACTTTCTTGTCAAACAGTGTGTGCTCTAATTCAGTCTTTTTATTGAAGACTCCTTCGGCGTTCCACTGCATGGCAATCAGCGGTTGCTGTCGTTTGATGTTTCGGCCAGTTGCTCTCCCCCGCTGTCCCCTGGCTCCATGAGACAGCTGGGAGGGACCACCAGTAGCTGAGGTTGGGCTCCTTTGAGGCATGGAGCCCGGCGCTGCACCTGCCTGGCGGGACTTCACAGGGCGAGCACCATCGCGTGCATTTCGGACTGTCGACATTTCATTTTGCGTTTTTGTGTGGATCTGTGGTTGGTTAAGGTGCGCCTGTTGGCCCAGATCCTCCGACTTCAGCCCTTAGGTTTCTTTCGGGGTTACCCCGCCCTTAGTTCCTGGCTCAAAAACCTAACCCTGGGAACACATGGGGGATTTCTTACCGGGGGTCCCACCCCGGGGCTAGAGCTTTTAATGCGGCTCTTACCCGCATGGTGTAACCGTCATCGGACACGTAGGGCATTTATAGGGTAGTCAGTGCCATCTGCCAACCCACCCCGTCCTGGTAGAGACACCGCTAGTTGGTCCGGGACTGCTTATTCTATATTCGCAGCTGGCCCCCATATCTGGGGGCCGTTCCCCTATCCGCCACCTGGGGACCCGCCGGGTTGAGGATAGTCACCCCCCTACTGAATTGGAAGTAGTCTGTTCCCGGTGCCGTTAAATACAATTCATAATTTAATACACAATGTTACTATAATTCACACAATCTACTCAAACGATATGACTAACATCACACATATTGATACATCCCAGGTATGATCACTAAATGATACTATGGAGCACCATGACAAGGTTGTTCATTGCTTTTTGCTCACTGCTTTTTGCTCACTGCTTTTCATGTTATGGCTGTTCCCTTATAAATGCAAATGACACAGGGTGACTGTCAGTTAATGTGTTTGGCTCTTTGTAGCGTCACTGACACTACATGTACCGTCTCATCACATTCTGATAATGTCAATGTGTATCTTCTTCTTTCTTCTGCGTTCCTGGAATGTTTATCTAAATAGTTCCTCCCCCCCCCCCCCCCCTAAATACCTGTGATGTGGCTAAGACTCATGTTGCAAATGATTGCCTCTCTCATTCAGTGCTCTCCCATGCAAAGTTGTCCTTGTCTGAAAGAAAACTGCTAATTGTGTTTCGTCAGCTTATTTTACGGCTTCCTAGTTTATTTATGTTTTTTATTGTTTCATTTCATTATTGTTCTTTATGCTATGTCTTAGTCTCTCTATCTTTTTCTCTGTGTCTCTTTCTGGTTAGCATGTGTGACTTTAGAAAGAAAATGGCGAATGTGAAGTATGCGTAACTATTGGTGATTTATCCTGATTGCAATATGAATATGCTCAAAGAAGTTGTTATAATACTTTAAGGTAATGCTGATTTGACAAACTTGTTCATTCTGAGTGTTGTCAAGATCTTGTGTGGTCTAACAACACTACTGATGAAGGGGTGCCACTATTTATGGGATTTAAAAAAAAAATGCAACTTCTTGTTGTTTTATTTGTTTTTTTCTTTGTTTCACTTTGTGTTGTTTGTGGGTGTTTGAGGGGAAAGGACAAGAATGTTGAGTTAAAGAATGAGTACAGTGCAGCATTATGTTTACCATTGATGTATTATTATGTGGACCCCCCGCGGGTTAGGGGGAAGAATTTACCTGATGCTCCCCAGCATGTCGTAAGAGGCGACTAACGGATTCTGTTTCTCCTTTTACCCTTGTTAAGTGTTTCTTGTATAGAATATAGTCAATGTTTGTAAAGATTTTAGTCAAGCAGTATGTAAGAAATGTTAAGTCCTTTGTACTGGAAACTTGCGTTCTCCCAGTAAGGTAATACATTGTACTACGTTGCAAGCCCCTGGAGCAATTTTTTGATTAGTGCTTTTGTGAACAAGAAACAATTAACAAGTGGTTCTATCCCATCTCCCCCCCTTTCCCCGTCGCGATATAACCTTCGTGGTTGAAAACGACGTTAAACACCAAATAAAGAAAGATTATTATGTGGTAGGCTTTTTTTTAGTGGTTCATAAAGAAAGAGACTTTTGGAGCACATCATGTGGTTTGAGTTTGAATACATGTACTTGCTTCATGCAGCTTTTTTGAATGGTTGGGTGGCGTAGATGTTATTGTTTGTGTGCAGTGTCCCCCAAACACCCTCAACAGTTTTCTCTTTGTTTAGTGTTGGGACATCATTTAGTCTGACGTACCTTTCTCTTCTGCTATTCTTTCCCCAAGTTCCATTCATAATGCTGTGGTCTGCCTTCCTTAGAGTAATGTACATGTGCAGACTGTTGACTTTTCTTCTACTTTATTTCTTCTTCTTTTCTTTCTTCTTCTTGCTGACTCAAAGGTTATAAATTTGTTAAAAGTTTAATTGATTGCAAAGTGTGACGGTAAACTAACCCCGACTTTTGCCCGCTGTCTTCCAAGCCTTAACTCCACTGCTGGTGTTTAAGAAAAGTGAAAGAAGAGTTTCTAAGCATCATCTTACATAACTGTGATCTGTATTTTATACAGCAATATTTTAAATAATAGGAGCAAGTTTATTTTAAAATTATGTTGAAAGCAGCTGTATATAAGTGCTTTAATGAATATTGTACATACTTACTTGAAATACATTTGTTGAATGAGAAAAGAAAATCAAATATTTTATTCTGGTGTGCATACTGTGCTAACAGGTGCCTAACAGATTGTAAAAAAATTGAGCTTGCGCTCTGTAACTTTAAAAAGTGATAAAGTTTAAAGCCTGAAAAAATTTTTTAGCCTTCTCTTTATCGGTACATGTATCTGCCTGTGTTTCAAAACTGTTCTATGTGTGGCTTAGGAATTCAGCCTTTTCTCACCCATTTTGCTTGGCCTTTCCATGTGCATGTAGAAGTTTTCCTTCTCTCCTTCAGTATGGAAAGATACCAGACACGAAATGTCACATTAATGCATGTGCCTGTGTGCGTGTGGATGTTTGATTCTAGTTTGCTTTGATTTGCAGGTCACATCATTTGCTCATGGACAGTAGAACCACATAGTTTGTCTGTCATTACAAACAAATCTGGAGTAATTTGTGTGTTTTACGAAACACAATCTAAGAGTGAAGAGCAAAAGTCTTCACTTTGACTCATGCTCATCTATTATTGATACAATGTTACGTCTTCACTTGGTGCTGCATGATTTCAAATGAGCTGAAAGAGCGTTGAATTACAGGTGCTTTTGTTGCTTGAGTAGTCTTTTCTAGCAATTGTTTGGATGTATCTTTGATCCTATGTATTCAAGTATATCAGCGAAAGAGCTTTGTTTTTCCTTCAATTTGTTAAACAGTACATTGCTTTCTTTAGTTTTAACATGTTATTGTTATCATTGGTTTGATTTGAATTGTTCAGTTTGCAAGATTGAAGGTGACATGTGTGTATTTGCCTTAATAACCTTTTGTGCACAGATTTATACCGTGTGCTACTGCTATGTACAAGTGCCTACTAAAAATGTGTGCGTTATTCAAGGTGCATCCCCTGTGTATCTGTGTGCTTCACATTGTGTGTGTGTGTGCATGTGTGTATGTCATATGTTTGTGTGTCGTGTGTGTTGGAAGGGGGATGAGAGAGGGGGAAGGAATATTCTACGCAATGAAATCATGTATGTTTGATTGTATCAATAATAAACAACATGAAGAATTATGCTTTCTTGATTTCTTTTTGGGTGCATTGGTGTCGCGCACACACACACTCTCTCTCTCAACAAACACATTCACACACACACACAAACTCTTGTACACACAAACACACATCCAAAACATGAACCTTAATTTTTCATGTAACCAGAATGTTTATATTCAGTTTTGTTTCATATCATACAAAAACACTAGCTACAAACATACAAATATATAACACATACTCCATCTCCACAAAGAAAGTGCACAAGGCCAGGCAGGTCAAAAAAATCAACATCAGTACAAACAAACCTGAAACTTGATTTCTTTCAGAAAATAGTCTGCTTTTTTGCTCTTTTTTTTAGTCATTGTTTCGTCCATTTCACACGCAGCTATGTTAGTCTTATGCTCGGGTGATGAGTGATTAATATGATGCGACTCATACAGAAAAATACCCGTATATGAATAAGATATATCTTCAGACTCGCACTGCTGATATTACGCCTGCAGAACTCGATATTTGATGTTTGGTCAGGTGGTTTTTAGCATACTCTTGTTCACAATCACACGTACAAAAACTTGTTCATGTACAACACAGAGAAAAGCATGGGATAAACAAAGAGGAAAGAAATCAGTGGCCTGCTACCAGCTGATCAAGCAAATCTGAGCTTCAACTTCAAGGGCAACTTTTTTTTTACCATCTCTACATCCTGCACTGGTTTCCTCACTTGAAATTCTGTGTTTTGTCAGTTATGAAAAGTAGACCCTCCTACCATGGGAGAACTTTTAATCTGATGTTAACTTGCAAAATCAGTCGGATTTTTCCAGTTTCAAAATACAACGGCTTGTGTGAACATGCCACAAATATGTGAATTCCTGATGATTCCACAATATCGACTGAAAGAAAAAATTTCTTCCCTTTCAGCAATTGGTAAATATCGCTATTTTCAAATCTGGACGACAGTCTTTTCCTTGCATTAAATGGCGAACAGAAAATCTATTTTGTGAATGACATCAGTTTGCTGCTTTCAACGAAAACTAATTTTCTTAGTTCCAAATTCACCCCATCTTTTCTTCGGCTTAATCCGGGACTTTAAGATGAATTCACCATGAAAAACAGAACAACCTGGTTTCATTTCACCCCCAATCCCTTTTTCTGCAGTGTTAACAAAGAGAAGAATGAACTCGTTTTACCAAACTTAACGACATGCAAAAAATGACAGACCACGGCTGAAAATATGCCTGCTGAACTAGTTTATGCAAAACACTAGTACTTGCCCTACATTTTGTTTCTCGTAGTACCTGTCACCTGACAACCCACCAAACCAGTGACACTGATAAATGTAATAATTATTGACAAGTGCAAGCAAGTAATATGCTACTGACATCAAAAGCAGTGGTCCGCATTATGGTTGACTTGATAGCTAACAATAAAGAAACGGCTTACTGTCTCTGTCTGCAGGAAATTCGCAAATCTGTTCACAACAACTACACAAAATGAAGCTCCAAACCGTGTACAGCCCATATGCAAAGCGGGGGGTGGGGGGACCAGGGTATTTAACACACAACAGAGCAGGCTTGGGAAGCAGTGAACGTCTGTACTAAACATCACACGGGTGCAAGCAACGTGATAGCGGGCAGGTCTTTCCAACAGCATATTAATTTAGTTCAAACGGTGAAAGGTACCATTCCTTTCCATGTAAACCAACATGGATATCTCCACACTGCTGTCCAAGCTTTTACTTGAGATACAGTGGAACCCTCCTTTTACGACCTCCAAAAATTATGGAAAAAAAATCAGGTCTTCAAAATGGATGGAGTCTTTAAAATGGAGTGAAATTTACAGAGGTTATGAAGCGAAATGTGAGAAAATGGGTCTTAACAGGAGGAAGTCTTAACAGGGGGTCTACTCTAACAACAGCCTTCCACTTGGACATTCATGTATACTCAATGTCGTCATGGCTGCTTTCTGTGCAGGGTGGCAATTTTTGTCTGAATTAATAATCAATAACAAGATCATCACAAAGTATACTAAATAAATAATAATTGATCAGATGATGCAACGTAAGCTTCGAAGGTTTTCACTGTAGATGAGCTTCTGTGCTGCACGGCAATATGCCTTCTACAGATGTTCACCTGTTCCTGCCATTTATCGGGGGAGGGCACATAGTGGTAGCGCGGCTTTGTACAAACACAGCCAGACAAGTCAGAGGGCCAAGTGTTAACACCCATACACATCACAAAGGCACAACACCACACACTTCATTTGCAACTTTACCACTAAGGGCCTAAGTTTACTGTCACCTTTCTCCCAGGAACTAGGGTTGCTAGGTTGGAAGAGGCAGTAAACACACTTTTCATTCATTCATTTATTTTTTGTTTTGCCTTACACGGCTGTACAGTTTTGGTTGAACACAAGCCAACTTTTCAGCGAATAATGAACTATTCTTGAGGACAGTCATTTCAGAAAAAAAACACATTTGTTTTACAAGTGGTGTAACATTACTTGCACTACGTCTGATGGAAATAACGCTGAGGGAAAGGTCTGTGGTGTGTATGTATGAGTGCTTGCATGCGTTTACATGTTCAAATGCAATTATACGCACACACACCTTTTAGTACAAAACCTTGTCTGCAGCAACCCTTAATGACACCATTTTGACTTGGACAATTATTGGGGAAAAGGGGTTACTGACATTTGCTCAGAAGTGGATTTATCAGTCATGTTTCATACTCAAAGAAAACAAGAAGGGCAAAGCCCATACGACTCACATGCTTGACCTTGACCTTTACATGACCTTGACCTTCAGGGTCAAGGTCAAATAACTAAACCTAGCAATAACATACACTAAGAACTGCTTTACACATTTTTCCTACCAAAATACATGTGACCTTGACCCAAGATCAAGGTCATCCAAGGTCATGCAACACAAAGCTGTTAATTCAAGACATAGGAAGTACAATGGTGCTTATTGGCTCTTTCTACCATGAGATATGGTCACTTTTAGTGGTTCACTACCTTATTTTGGTCACATTTCATAAGGGTCAAAGTGACCTTGACCTTGATCATATGTGACCAAATGTGTCTCATGATGAAAGCATAACATGTGCCCCACATAATTTTTAAGTTTGAAACAGTTATCTTCCATAGTTCAGGGTCAAGGTCACTTCAAAATATGTATACAATCCAACTTTGAAGAGCTCCTGTGACCTTGACCTTGAAGCAAGGTAAACCAAACTGGTATCAAAAGATGGGGCTTACTTTGCCCTATATATCATATATAGGTGAGGTATTGAATCTCAAAAACTTCAGAGAAAATGGGAAAAATGTGAAAAATAGCTGTTTTTTAGACAACATTTATGGCCCCTGCGACCTTGACCTTGAAGCAAGGTCAAGATGCTATGTATGTTTTTTGGGGCCTTGTCATCATACACCATCTTGCCAAATTTGGTACTGATAGACTGAATAGTGTCCAAGAAATATCCAACGTTAAAGTTTTCCGGACGGCCGGACGGACGGACGTCCGGACGGGGGGGACGGACGGACGGACGACTCGGGTGAGTACATAGACTCACTTTTGCTTCGCATGTGAGTCAATAAAATGATATCTTTGGGAAATCATTTTTCTTTCTTTCTTTGGTGTTTAACGTCGTTTTCAACCACGAAGGTTATATCGCGACGGGGAAAGGGGGGAGATGGGATAGAGCCACTTGTCAATTGTTTCTTGTTCACAAAAGCACTAATCAAAAATTTGCTCCAGGGGCTTGCAACGTAGTACAATGTATTACCTTACTGGGAGAATGCAAGTTTTTAGTACAAAAAGAGAAACAGAATCCGTTAGTCGCCTCTTACGACATGCTGGGGAGCATCGGGTAAATTCTTCCCCCTAACCCCTAATAGGGGGGGGGGGAATCAACTGGTTCATGAATAATATTCCACCAATTTCACAGCATACCCATGGAAAAAATGTCACTGGATCTGTACAAAAAATATACAACCATCATGAATTTTACGACATGTGTAAGGATGAAAAAGATGTTTCAATTACAAAGGGAAGCAAGTCTTTACAGCAAAAACTGTTCACATTGAACATTCTCTCCCTTGGAACAAACAAATCCACAAAATACATGTCCATTCCAACGTCAAAAACAGCATGCAACCATTGATTATTGGCATGAACATTTTGTCACAGCATGTACAAGGTAACAACAATAAAACAAAAAAGAACAACAGATAAACAACAAAAAATGATTCAGAACCTCACTCCAACATTTTCTCAAAAATTCAAAACAATCCGACATGCAATCAACAAAATTAACTAATTACTGCTCACAGCACAACTTCAACATTTAAATAAAATAAAAATTGGAAATGTGACAATGACAACTAGTTTCTTTATCACATGAAAAGTGAACTAAATATTTCTTTAAATTACACACAAATTCAACCCAGTAAAACATAGGGGGAAATCTGAACTGAACTTGAATTGCATGCTTTCCTTCAAATGATAACACATACAAACTGAGATCTAGAAAAATTGCATTGATCACCATAACCTGGTATACACACATACTTGACCAATCACTGCATACTGTTCACTAAATACTCAACTCACTTTCTCATGAAAAGCAAGAAGGAAAGCAAAGCAAGGCCAAAAAAAGTACTAGCAAAGAGTTAGGGGTGGGGTGGGAGGGGGCAACATCTTCAGCAAAGATTCCACGTTCATTTCGACACACACGCCTGGTGAATGGTCAGTGACACATCCACAGTGAATGGTCAGCGACTAAGAGATTGCTTTCACAGGCTGCCATAAGTATAACAACCAGCCTGTCATTTGACGATTCACAGCACTTACTCAATTGACATGCGAAAACAACAAGCCACGGCATCCTACTGGAACATCATGTTCCACTAATGCTACATGACCAAAAGTAACAACAACAAAACCACACCATCAAAACAAACCAATGAGAAACAACTGACAAATAACGTGGTTCGGAGTGGCTACTGTTGCCAGGGCTGCTTAATCGCAGGTGTACACGACAATTAATCATAACATCAACTCCTTGAAGGTCAGTCATATCTGCATTGTTGTATACCTGTACCCCTTTACACCCCCCCCCCCTCACCCCTCCAAACACACAGCAACAAGTGCAACAATAAAAATAAAGTGAAGATAACATTCAGGGGATAAAGGTTGTGGTAATCACAAAGAATACACGTACCAACCCTTAAAAATTGTACATTATTTGAAAGGTCTATAATATTTCCATACGGGCATATCAAGATCGGCATGTCTCAAACCTAGAACACACACACTCACGCATGCACGCACACACACACACTACAACAAAACATGCAATTTTCAACACAAACATACATAATAACATCAGCACAAAAGCACATAAATAATCCAATGCAAGTGAAACCAAATAGTTTTGACAACCTGAGAAAAGCGCCTACACTGGCAGGCTAGAGTGATTTGCTGGCACCGGATGTTATTCTCTGTGCAAATATCCGCAAACAGCTGGTCCCACCATCAAAGACACACGCACATGTTATTCTCAACTACATTCACACACAAAATTGGAAAAGAAAAAGAAATAGAAAAAAAGGTACAGACTGTCCACTCAGTGGTTTTGGGTGCAGTGAAATAATGAAAAGTGAGACTGAGGTACATTATCTTTCCCTTAAGCCGGTCCTTCATTGAGCCCAAAGTCAACTTCGGGAAGACTTTGCAAAGTCTTTTTACTGAAAACTCAGTGCTAAAGCTTTGTGCAGCCAGCTTTGCAAAGTCTTTTTACTGAAAACTCAGTGCTAAAGCTTTGTGCAGCCAGCTTTGCAAAGTCTTTTTACTGAAAACTCAGTGCTAAAGCTTTGTGCAGCCACCTTTGCAAAGTATACTTCACGTAGTCGACTTCATCAAATTAAGGACAGGCTTTAAGAAAAGAGAAAAAATAAACGTTTGTCTTTTGCACTCCTGATGAGGTACTTGTAATAATCCACCTAAGGTGCTCATATATCCTTCAATTGTATGCTTACAGTTACACTGCTGCTACATATTGGTAATACCTGCTGATTTGTAATTCACCTGCACACATTTTTCTGGCACATTTGGGATCCTCATCAATACACAAAAGTTTTGCAATCTTTCTTTATTTGGTGTTTAACGTCGTTTTCAACCACGAAGGTTATATCGCGACGGGGAAAGGGGGAGATGTGATAGAGCCACTTGTCAATTGTTTCTTGTTCACAAAAACACTAATCAAAAATTTGCTCCAGGGGCTTGCAACGTAGTACAATATATTACCTTACTGGGAGAATGCAAGTTTCCAGTACAAAGGACTTAACATTTCTTACATACTGCTTGACTAAAATCTTTACAAACATTGACTATATTCTATACAAGAAACACTTAACAAGGGTAAAAGGAGAAACAGAATCCGTTAGTCGCCTCTTACGACATGCTGGGGAGCATCGGGTAAATTCTTCCCCCTAACCCGCGGGGGGAAAGTTTTGCAATTAGTTACTACAACATTATTATCTTCACTGAAATCATCTACACCTTTGGATATACCAAGACACCAAAGTAATGTAGACAAGCAAATCAAAGATAAGAACAATTGAATAAATACATTCTTCAAGTGGACTTTTGTTCTTGTCCATCAGATCATTAATGCAAGCTAATTCACATCCATGTTTGTGTGTGAGGGTATTTTCAATCTACTTGAAGAAAACAAAACAAAGCCACACACAAAACACAGTCAAGGACATTTTTATTGATTTGTCGTAAGATACAAAGTGAAACTAAAACTCTTCTGCCCAGTATTTTCAACAAGGTAGACTTCCAAACTTGAGCTCTCTTTTGTCAACAATACTCTTTGTGCTGTCTAGACGTGAAATAGCAAAAACAAAGCCATGAACGCCAAATACCCTGATGCTTAATGCTTTGAACGGGCTCTGAACAACATCAGCCCTCCAAATTAAGGATTGAGCTCAATGGCTTTGACCTCTATGACAACAGTTAAAAAAAAAAAAGTATGACCTCTATGACAAAACAGTAAAAAGTTCAACATTGTGGAAGTTAAAAATTGTGCGCAACCAGCTTTTGTTTCTTGTTGATTGATTTGTTCACGTTTCGTTCATTGCCGTTCTTCTCAGAAGAAAACATCACTGTGCTCAAACGTGTAGATGTCATCCAAGGGAGTGATAAAGTAATGACATCCTGATTACTCATGTCAGCTCAACTCACACTTTTGAAGAGACCGCATCTTGGTAAACTCTTGTATCCAAAGGTGAGCTTCTTCAAGTTCAACACTAAACGCATTTCTTTATGAATTGGTGATCCAGCAATGCTTTATGAAACTGAAATATTCATTTGTAATGGTAATCTTGTGCAATAAATGTTTCCAAAATAAGCATGGAATTACAACTGGATTATCGACACACAAACTTGTGAAAAATCAGATACACAACAAACTTTTCTGTGTCTTGTTTTGGACATGTTTATCAGCACAAGGCCTGCCATTTAGGAAACACGTTGGTCTTGAAAAACAAAAGTTAACGATTACACACGGTGCTTGGCTTTTACCAGCGCTCAGATGTTCGGATATCATGAGTGCTCAAATAGTAAGATATCCCGAGTGCTCAAATAATCAGATATTCTGAGTGCTCAGATATCCTAAGTGCTCAAATAGTCAGATATCATGAGTGCTCAGATAGTCAGATATCCTAAGTGCTCAAATAGTCAGATGTCCTGAGTGCTCAGATAGTCAGATATCTTAAGTGCTCAAATAGTCAGGGGTGGGTTGCATGAGACGACTTAAGCTGGGCGGAAATGTGCTCAAAGTTGAGATGGTTGACTTTACGCCGAAAGCACGAAAACCGGGATGCATGAGCGGTCTTACGTTCGTTGAGCACAGCGTTTTTTGCTTAACTTTGAGCCTGCTCCCCCCCAGGCTTAACGCTGAGCTTGGCAGAGATAACAGACTTAACCAACCAGTTGCCGCTTGCAAGATGATTTTTTAAATCCTTTTATCATTTGGTGCTATAATTGGTCGCACCAACGCGACGGAGTAAGACAACTTTCTTGTTTACTTCATCTGTGCCCGGCAACCAAAAGGTTTTTGTTTTCTTTAGGGTGAAATCATTTTTTACTTTTTTTATTTGTTGAAATATGTATTTATGTATTTATTTATTCAATCATTAATATATTTATATTTTGTTGTCTTTTTTTTATTTGTTAGAAATCATCTTTTTTTTTTTACCTAATGCTGTCAAATAATAAGTGTTTTATAATTTGATTTTTAAAATTTAATTTTAATCTTTTTTTAATTTTTTTATTTTTTTAAATCTCACATTATATGACTTTGGTTTCGTTTCCTTCTATTTTGTTTTTACTTCATTTTTTATTTCGATATAATTCGTGGTTTTTTGTAATTACTGTATTTTTATCTTCTTTTTGTATTTACTTTTTTAATTTTTGGTCGATGTTTACCTTTTCAGTAGAGAGCGATTCAAGATCAAGAAGACAATCTTTATTTTTCTTCTACTCGATCCAACATGCACAATGCACAAAATAGTACAATAACACCGTACGCTCTTCTTTGTACTACACACGGCATCTCCTGTGTTGGTATGAGCGCGCGCTTCCTGTGCATGCTTGAATGCGCCCAGATGCCGCAGAGTACATTATTGTGTAACAGACGGTCTCTGATGCGCCCTTTTCCCGCGAACCTACTAGACTGCAGTTTGCATTGGTTGTTGCTGACCACATTTCCCGTGACGTCATGGAATCTCCCACTAACGCTCGAAGTAGGTCGACAACGTCGACTTGCCCTCTTTCTCTGTTGAGTCGGCCCTAAAGACGGCTCATGCACCCCGACTTCGTTTCGTGCTTTGCGGATTCTTAACAGAGCAAGCTTAAGAGTAAAGTCGAACCGTTTGAGCTTGGAATTTGAGTTCTCTCATGCAACCCACCCCAGATATCCTAAGTGCCCAAATAGTCAGATATCCTAAGTGCTCAAATAGTCAGATATCCTTAGTGCTCAGATAGTCAGATATCCTAAGTGCTCAGATAGTCAGATATCCTGAGTAAGAATGGGCTGGTTCAAGTTGCAATTAGGCCAGACTGACACCTGCTATCACACAAACAATTATTCGCTGTTTGTTATTTTGTTTTGTCCCTGAAGGCTTGTAATTTCTGTAAATCCTGTAGGCTTGTAATTTTTGGAAAACCTAAAGGCTTGCAGTTTCTATCAATCAAGACTCAGACTGGGCCATTAAAGCCAAAGGTCTCTCCTGCTATATTCTAATTCTTTTCACATCAACTTTCTTTGAATGATGGTGCCGGGTTACACCAAAACAAAACAAAACTCAGATAAAATATCAGCAGGTAAGTTTGAGTCACACATAATAGTTGTACATGACAAAGGCCGTCTACTCGACCATCACTAAATATAACATAATGTAATTCTATTACAGGAAATTACGCATGAATACAATCTAACCTACAGAGAAAATTGCCTGAAGTGTGTGAAAAGGAATTATGCAAGGTTTATCTATGCATAACATAAATCCTTCCATTCTAAAAGCTCACATGTACAACCCTTTTCAATACCTTCTGTCAAAGCACACATTTTACTTCCCATTTAACTCTTTTTCTTCCCTTTAAAAAAAACACCACAGTCCACACTTTCCATACTCTTATCTAAAAACTCTTGACTTAAAAGTTAAATATGAACGACAATGTAACGTTTGACACACGAGCATTATAAAAGCTGACATCGCTTGCTATCATGCATTGTATTATACAAGAGGATGAGGTCCGCCCATCCCTGCAGTAACTAGCGTCTCTCAAAGGAGCTTTATAGTGAGGTTGACCAGGCCAGCGTCACTCCCTTGTTGTTCGTCGCTTCGGGCTTAGCCTGGCCGTTCCTCAAGGCACCGGTTGGAAAATAGGTCTCACGGGTATTGCTTTCACAAGGTGGAATAGTTGTGAGCAAAAGTGTGCCATTTTGGTAGTCAAAACCTGATTGGATATTAACATTTAACAACGACATTCAATAGAATGCAGCCCACCAATACGGTGTCTCACCAATGCGGTGTTAACGATCGTGGTGGTAATAAGTACATCTCTTGGTGATGTAAATGCGCTGATGATAAAAGCCGTGTGATGATGACAAACTGGTTTACCACAGATGCTAAAACACATTTGAAATAGGCAAGTTATGCATCAAGTGATGACAATGATGTTAACATAACAAGGGATGTTGAGTAGCGAGCCCAGCATCATGGAAGAGGGGGAGGGTTGCTATCCATGACGGCTCACTAATGTGACGGTCTGTCACAGAACCAGGCAAAAAAATACATCAATGCATGATTCAAAATCTCAAATGAAAACTTTTTCTCATCCCAGTTCTACTTGCCCCTAATTTCAACACAATCTATTATCTCAAATGAGAACCCTCATTACAGAGGTTCTAACAAACAAATTGAACCCATAATTGGAAATCTCAACAGGAAAAAGTGTGATTATCAATATTTGCAAAAACTGAAACAGTACAAAACTATACTCATCTGTGACATATAATAAACTCAAGTGAAACATTGCAACTGACTGTGTGCAAATACAGTGACACACAAAACAAATTCTTTTCAAGAATGCATAAATCTTCGACCTGTCTGTGCTGACATGCATATTGTTAATCAGGACATTTGAAGTACATGTACGCAATCTGCAATGGATTTATTGTGATGTCAACTAGATTATAAGCAGTTCGTCAAAAAACAACCCAAAAAATCAACATTGCAACAATACAATTAGCAGGAACATGTACTGACTGGAAAAATACAGTTTCAATTCTTTATGGTTGCATTCTGGTCAGAAATACAGAGTCACTTCACAAGCCATATGGTTTTAGTTAAAAATAAACAATACACGACATAAATACAGAAAGCGTTTTGTGCATTCTGCATCTTACAAACGAAAAGAAAAATCAAAACCCACATGACTGCTTACACACACATCAATTGTAGGTCAACCATACATATACACAAAACCCTGAAACTCAAAACTCAATTGTGATATGACATATATCAAGAAGTAGATATCAAAGCCAGTAATAACACAATCCTGTTGGCACTGTCACACCTTGCCAGTGACACAATATCAATCAATCAACACAGAAATCAGGGCAACAAGGCCAACATGGCAGTCCAAAAAGAAAACTAAAAAGAGAAATGGAGTGCAAAGAAACACACACAAATCACTACAATGCGAAAGAGAATGAAAGATGAAACGGCGACACCAGAGATGACAAGTGAAGATGACGCCCTTGCAGCAAGAGACAGCCATTGGTTCATTTTCTGCGGTGTTTGCGGAAGCGGTGTCGGCGGTAGAGGCAGGGGTGGATGCTGGTGACAGTGGGGGCAGGGAGGGTGGAGAGGGGGAGGGTTCGCTGCCGGTTCAAGTCCACCTGAGAGGAAGGCATCCACATCTCCTCCAGGCTGTAAACGAGACGGACGCACACCATGAACGATAAATCCCACAATGGTAATAATGAAAAAGAGGGAGAAAAAGAGGGAGAAAAAAGAGAGAGGGTGCAAATACACATGTCTGTGTGTACTGTAGAGGGTGAGGAGGATGTGCGAATACATCTGTGAGCCAGAGTCGCTATTTTTGTGTGTGCGCATGTCATCAATGACCAGTCCCAACATTGTTCCAGAAATAAATCAGATTCAAACAAATCTGTTTACTGGTACACCATCATCCAGTACTCAGATAGAATGGTGTTTCTCAGATTTTGTGGAGAATGAAATCTCTGTGCAGAGTTAATGCATGCACAT
This sequence comes from Littorina saxatilis, assembly GCF_037325665.1. NCBI lineage: Eukaryota > Metazoa > Mollusca > Gastropoda > Littorinimorpha > Littorinidae > Littorina > Littorina saxatilis. The sequence goes on along the minus strand of NC_090247.1, from coordinate 44,527,917 downwards.
CCATGTTCCATGCCCCCCCCCCCCCCCCCCCCCCATGCACACACTCATTCTTTTGGAAACATTGTGACACACACACACAAATACGTCTACAGGGCCATCAAAAAAAGACGGGAAAAAGAAGTCTAGCAGATACAGGGCGAGGTCTTCATAATCCCACGAGGTCTTCATAATCCCATGAACTCCCACAGATTTCCCTTGAGAAGAGAAACAAATTGTCACCAAAGACAGACTTACACATCGCCTGGAGTCCAGTGGAGAAGTACACTCTCCTTGCTGCTGTGTTCGTCTGTTCTGCGAGCTTTCACCTGCAAATCACATCAAACGTCTCACTGATTGTGCACAGCATTAGAGAGAGAGAGAGAGAGAGAGAGAGAGAGAGAGAGAGAGAGAGAGAGAGAGAGAGAGAGAGAGAGAGACAGACAGACAGACAGACAGACAGAGACAAAGAGACAGAGATACAGATATAGACAGAGATACATACAGAGTTGAGGGAAAATGTCAGATAAATGAATACTAGGTACAAGGAGGAGGAAAGTTAAAAACAGGGAGGAAAAAAAAAGGCATTGCCCATTAAGATATCAAAAATAATGTTATGTAAAAATTAAAATTAAAAAAAAATACACACACACAAGATTACTGTTTATAGAAACTGCCCTACCAGAAACAGTTAAACAAAATATTTTGTTATGCCCGTATATTGAGCATTACAATATCTCCCTCTTTTCCTTTCTCTAACACACACACACACACACACACACACACACACACACACACACACACACACACACATGCATACACACACACACCCACACACTCAATTGCATACACACACAAAAAATAAATAAAAAAATAAACAAACAAGAAATTCCTATGAGGTAGGAAAAACACCCCCGTCAAAGGGAAATAACCTTCTCAGTTGGTGGCAGTGACTGAGTGAGAATGGTTATTTCCCTTTGACCATGAAGATGTCCCTGTATAAGTCCTTGTATAATTTTAATCCACCAATAACTCCCTAACCGTGTGTTTGACTGGTCCCAATTTTTGTAAGGACCGTCTCAGGAATGTATAGAACCTGTTCACCAAGTTTGGTGACGATCGGTCCGTTCATTCTTGAGATCTATATGCGAACACAAACACACAAACACCCAAACAAACACCCAAACAAACACATCGAGCGAAACCTATACACACCCCTATACCGGGGGTGTAAAAACATTTGAGTGTAATGTGTAGAGAACGTACAGCTCCCTGGAATGTGATGTGATGCGAGCTGCTGTTGAGGTCAAGCTGGGTCTTCTCTGTCAGTTCCCACAGCTGCTGACGCAACTGATCCATGATCCCGCTGTCAAAGAAGTCTCCGTTACGCACTGCAACATCATAAACACACACCAAGTCAGCTCAGGGCTTTCAAATCTCCACTGCAACATAAACACACACCAAGTCAGCTCAGGGCTTTCAAATCTCCACCAGCATGTAAACTCCTGTCAACCGCTAATATTACAAATAAACCTAACCTGCACAGCTCAAGAGAAATAATAATAAAACGTTCTTCTATAGTGCTTGTTTACATCTGAAAGCAGTCTCAGGGCACTGTGTAGACAAGAGTTTTTTTTGTGTTATATATGAGGACCAAAAAGTGTATGTCAGTCTTGTACATGCCAGATTTCAAGAAAGTATCTTAACAGACATGAAAGCTACAGACCAAACTGTATGAAGAAACATCCACTTGGAGAGAATGCTTTCCCCTCCATTTGGGCAAATATTCTATCAACTCTCCTTATGCTTTTACAATGGAAACCCCCTTTTAAGACCCCCCCCCTCCCCCCTCCCCCATGTAAGACTCCCTCTCATAACCTGTGTAAATGTATCCCCATTTTCAGACTCCCTCTCATAACCTGTGTAAATGTATCCCCATTTTCAGACTCCCTCTCATAACCTGTGTAAATGTATCCCTATTTTCAGACTCCCTCTCATAACCTGTGTAAATGTATCCCCATTCTCAGACTCCCTCTCATAACCTGTGTAAATGTATCCCTATTTTCAGACTCCCCTCATAACCTGTGTAAATGTATCCCCATTTCCAGACTCCCTCTCATTACCTGTGTAAATGTATTCCTATTTTCAGACTCCCTCTCATAACCTGTGTAAATGTATCCCCATTTTCAGACTCCCTCTCATAACCTGTGTAAATGTATCCATATTTTCAGACTCCCTCTCATAACCTGTGTAAATGTATCCCTATTTTCAGACTCCCTCTCATAACCTGTGTAAATGTATCCCTATTTTCAGACTCCCTCTCATAACCTGTGTAAATGTATCCCCATTTTCAGACTCCCTCTCATAACCTGTGTAAATGTATCCCTATTTTCAGACTCCCTCTCATAACCTGTGTAAATGTATCCCCATTTTCAGACTCCCTCTCATAACCTGTGTAAATGTATCCCCATTTTCAGACTCCCTCTCATAACCTGTGTAAATGTATCCCTATTTTCAGACTCCCTCTCATAACCTGTGTAAATGTATCCCTATTTTCAGACTCCCTCTCATAACCTGTGTAAATGTATCCCTATTTTCAGACTCCCTCTCATAACCTGTGTAAATGTATCCCCATTTTCAGACTCCCTCTCATAACCTGTGTAAATGTATCCCCATTTTCAGACTCCCTCTCATAACCTGTGTAAATGTATCCCCATTTTCAGACTCCCTCTCATAACCTGTGTAAATGTATCCCCATTTTCAGACTCCCTCTCATAACCTGTGTAAATGTATCCCCATTTTCAGACTCCCTCTCATAACCTGTGTAAATGTATCCCTATTTTCAGACTCCCTCTCATAACCTGTGTAAATGTATCCCCATTTTCAGACTCCCTCTCATAACCTGTGTAAATGTATCCCCATTTTCAGACTCCTTCTCATAACCTGTGTAAATGTATCCCCATTTTCAGACTCCCTCTCATAACCTGTGTAAATGTATCCCCATTTTCAGACTCCCTCTCATAACCTGTGTAAATGTATCCCCATTTTCAGACTCCCTCTCATAACCTGTGTAAATGTATCCCCATTTTCAGACTCCCTCTCATAACCTGTGTAAATGTATCCATATTTTCAGACTCCCTCTCATAACCTGTGTAAATGTATCCCCATTTTCAGACTCCCTCTCATAACCTGTGTAAATGTATCCCCATTTTCAGACTCCCTCTCATAACCTGTGTAAATGTATCCCCATTTTCAGACTCCCTCCTTTTTAAAGACCTGATTTTCTCAGATTTGTGAAGGTCTGAAAAGGGTTAGTAACAAAGACTTAAACATTTAGAAGCAAAAGTAACATTTTGTATGCAAAATAGAAATACATGTAATAGGATTCTCAAATAAACTTGTACATGTACAACAAATGCAAAACAAAACAAAACAAACAACAACAAATTGTAGGTTAAAACTCAAGTAATAGTAACCCCTTAATTCATGCTACTGATAACTTTCTTTGTTTAACATTAAATACTGCCCTAAAAAAACAAGTCACGTGAAGCGATATAAAATTATTTACTGAATCTGTTGGCCTGAAACTAAAAGATCAACACTATAAAAAAAACATAGCCAAAACTTGACTAAATGTAAAATGGGAATGGTCTATAAATCTGATCAATCAAACAAGCAAAACATGACAAAGAAAACAAATACACTTGAAACAAAGACATATATTTCTTCTTGCAATCTTTTATCTTGTCAAAAAAACTTCCCTTAATTCATGTCTTTTTACATTTAGTCAAGTTTTGACTAAATGTTTTAACGTAGAGGGGGGAATCGAGACGAGGGTCGTGGTGTATGTGTGTGTGTGTGTGTGTGTGTGTGTGTGTGTGTGTGTGTGTGTGTGTGTGTGTGTGTGTGTGTGTGTGTGTGTGTGTGTGTGTCTGTCTGTCTGTCTGTCTGTGTGTGTGTGTAGAGCGATTCAGACTAAACTACTGGACCGATCTTTATGAAATTTGACATGAAATTTCCTGGGTATGATATCCTCAGACGTTTTTTTCATTTTTTTGATAAATGTCTTTGATGACGTCATATCCGGCTTTTCGTGAAAGTTGAGGCGGCACTGTCACGCTCTCATTTTTCAAGCAACTTGATTGAAATTTTGGTCAAGTAATCTCCGACGAAGCGCGGACTTCGGTATTGCATTTCAGCTTGGTGGCTTAAAAATTAATTAATGACTTTGGTCATTAAAAATCTGAAAATTGTAAAAAAAAAATTTTTTTTATAAAACGATCCAAATTTACGTTCATCTTATTTTCCATCATTTTCTGATTCCAAAAACATATAAATATGTTATATTTGGATTAAAAACAAGCTCTGAAAATTAAAAATATAAAAATTATGATCAAAATTAAATTTTTGAAATCAATTTAAAAACACTTTCATCTTATTCCTTGTCGGTTCCTGATTCCAAAAACATATAGATATGATATGTTTGGATTAAAAACACGCTCAGAAAGTTAAAACGAAGAGAGGTACAGAAAAGCGTGCTATCCTTCTCAGCGCAACTACTACCCCGCTCTTCTTGTCAATTTCACTGCCTTTGCCATGAGCGGTGGACTGACGATGCTACGAGTATTGCTGCGTTGCATTGCGTTCAGTTTCATTCTGTGAGTTCGACAGCTACTTGACTAAATGTTGTATTTTCGCCTTACGCGACTTGTTGTTTACTTTTTTCCAACTGGCGGAAACAACAAAAGAGGAATGACACCGAGACATTTTCTTCTGGGGCCAGGGAAAGGCTGACCACATGAGAGGAGCAACCTACTTTCTGTGCATAACTATCCACGCTGACATTTTACTCCTCTTACAACATCCCTTTGTTTATATTCTGTCTTCTTTTCATTGTTCACCTCCCCTCCTTCCACCCTGCCCCATCCCCTTTCAACTTGAGAGATGATGAAGCCACGTCGCTCTTCTCTTCTTACTCAAAGGTTTCACTTTTTCTTTTTTTTGTGCGTTCACTAAGGGTAATGGAAAGAAGCCTTCGCTGACATTTGAAATCTATGACGCACTCCCTCCTTGATTTATGCAACCTACAACTTCATTGCCGAGGGAAAAACGTTGACACACTAACCCACAAAACAATAACAGTAAACTGATGTCTAGAAAGAGATTTATGTGATGATCTCTCCCTAAACTTGAAAATCAACCGACCTGTTGCTGTTATTTTTCAAAATGCTAACACATGAGTTATAAAATTTCAGCTTTCATCTACAATTACAAAGAAGGTTCAAAGATATTGTTCATAGTTCATACAGGACACAGAAATGAATGGAAAGCTATTATAATCAAATAAATGAACCAACAAAGAGTGGGGAGACCTGACTTGATTTGCAGCTAACCTACACCCTCTCCGTTCGAAGCCCCCCACCTTTCCCAGAATAGAGTTATGTACGGGGCGGGGATATAGCTCAGTTGGTAGCGCGCTGGATTTGTATTCAGTTGGCCGCTGTCAGCGTGAGTTCGATCCCAGGTTCGGCGGAAATTTATTTCACAGAGTCAACTTTGTGTGCAGACTCTCTTCGGTGTCCGAACCTCCCCCCATGTACACTACATTGGGTGTGCACGTTAAAGATCCCACGATTGACAAAAGGGTCTTTCCTGGCAAAATTGCTTAGGCACAGTTAATAATTGTCTACCCATACCCGTGTCACTTGGAATAATAGGCCGTGAAAGGTAAATATGCGCCGAAATGGCTGCAATCTACTGGCCGTATAAAATTTCATCTCACACGGCATCACTGCAGAGCGCCTAGAACTGTACCCACGGAATATGCGCGATATAAGACTCATTGATTGATTGATTAAATTACTGTATTTTCACTTTCATAATGATGCCCCTCAGCATTCACAGAAAATAATAAATTGTAATTACACTCGTAACGAACCAGTCTTTCCTCATATGTCACAATTTTGAACTGACTTCAAAACATAACCAAACTGTGCAAGAGAGCCAGCAAATGAATAAACAATCTGTTGAAAGGAAATCTCAAAGAGTAATAAAAATGGCAACAAAAATGAAATTTTCATTAAATGCAGTCACCCACACACTTGCATTTGATTTCAACATATGTGCCTGACATTTTGCTTTGCCTGCAAGTCTCTTGGCAATCTCTGCTATTCATGAATGAACTGTCTGCATCCTCCACACTACAAATAGACACAATGGAGACTGGTGAGTATTGCCTGTGGAAATATAGTGCTTTGTTTGCCCCAGTGACACTCTCATGTTTCCACCCACACTAACACATCAGCCTTACAACTTTTCCACAATACTTTACTACTACGGAAATATATTTTTGCTCTTTCCCTTCCCCTCTCTGATTGCAATTCACATTGCAAGCTGCCTCTGCACGGAATTTCACAATAACAGCTCACACATATATGATGACACTATTTCTCTCAGCAATGCAGACATTTTTTTTTAATTAATGAAAGAAACATAGAAGAGGAATTGGAGACAAATGTCAGTAAATCACATATTGTATGACAGTGACATGTTTCTTCCCTCAAATTCGTCTGCAAACTGTCTGCTTAGAACTGCGTGTCTAATGAACCTACATGTAGTACAATGAAATGTTTAAGCAGAACTTTGATTCAATTTACGACACAGTTTACAGTAAATACCAGCTGGAAATAAGAAAAAATTGCCTGAAGTAAAGACTAATTAGCAATTTATTTTCTCAGAAAGTAAGCTTAACAAAGTAGATTGACAGAGGTCTGCTAAGTAAGTAAAGGTAACATTTTGTCCCAGCAGGCTATTTGCTATTTACTATAATCAATAGCTAAATACCACAATACGGAGGCAATAAAAAGGAACCTTAAATGAGTTCCTGTGATGAATGCAAAGGTCACATTCAATTCATATACACATTTGTAACAGCAAATTATATTTGGAATTGCAACATGTCCTAACACAAGCATGTCACTTAGATCCATAAATCATTATGATGTATGTGTCATTATGATGTATGTGTCATTATGATGTATGTGTCATTATGTGCAAAGCTGAAGGTGTGACACAATGCCCTCAGGCATGCTTGTCACCCGACACAAATGATGATTATGCAAGGTGTAGGTGTACGGATAGACACGTTTTGCACGGTCACACTAACCAGCTTTCACAAGCCATACCACGACTCAGCCAAAACAAGTTTGTTGTGCGACCTTGACACACACACACACAGCCTGGGGGCGAGCGTATATATTTGTAGCCACACAAGTTGTCCTCCCTCAACCCTCCCTGTGTTTCTACCTGACAGAACCCTCCCATTAGACCAGACATGCGGGACTGGGGACCGTGAAGGTGCACCATCCATGAAAATCAGTTACAACTTACAGTAGACTCTCCGCTGCCCGCCCCCCCCCCCCCCCCTCTCCTTTTCAGACCTAAACAAAATCTGAGAAATTAAGGTCTTAAAAAGGCAAGACTTAAAAAGGAAAATTTACAGAGGCTATGACAAAAAAATCTGAACAAATGTCTTAGAAAGACTGAGAGGGAGTCTTAAATGGGAGTGGGAGTGGGAGCGGGGGGGGGGGGGTGGTGGTCTTAAAAGGGGGGTTCCACTGTACTGCTGCCTCACCAGTGGGCTGTGCTTTCTGCTTACCAAACGCGCACAGTTAAGACACACCCGCCCCCCCCCCCCCCCCCCCCCGCGTCCTATTGTGGAAATGTATGTATACTGAAACAGCTACAATGTGCCTTGTTCTTAGTTTTGAAGAAAAGGGAAAGAAGAACTGTGAAGAAAGTAGCAGCTTTGAGAAAAGTGAAAACAAGAACGATCAAAGATTGTTGGTTTTTCCAATAAACAGATAAAAAATGGCACTGACTTGAATCAGAAAAGAAGAGAGAGGGAGAGAGAAAGAGAGAGAGAGAAAGAGAGAGAGAAAGAGAGAAAGAGAGAGAGAGAAAGAGAGAGAAAGAGAGAGAGAGAAAGAGAGAGAGAGAGAGAGAGAGAGAGAAAGAGAGAGAGAGAGAGAGAGAGAGAGAGAGAGAGAGAGAGAAAGAGAGACAGAGACAGAGAGACAGACAGAGAGAAGAGAGGACACTTTCTTGGAAGACTTTTTAACTGGTAGCACAGAGTAAGCAACCAACTATAAATCGCGTCTACATCACATGTATTATTAAGAAACGAGACCCCCCTTCTAAAAACAAAACCCGCAAAAACCCACACAATAGTAACAACTGCATGTCCACAGTGACAGACTGAGCGCATAAAAAGAGGAGTTGGAAAGACGCCTGGGAGGCTGGCATCCGCAGCAGGAGGGATGAGGATAATTAGGCCGCGCGTCTGTCACAGCCACAAAGGCTAAGCACCGGAGGAGGGGACAGTGTCGAGGTCGTGTAAGGCAATAGCCCATTATTTTACCTGCCCCCCCCCCCCCCACCCCCCTCCGTGCCTTGCCTGGCTGCAGACACCTGCCCCATTACGGTTACCCACCATGCCTGAGAAGGGAATGTTTTTTCTTGGTTCAGTACGTAAGGTATGTTCAGTTCTACGTGTATCGGTTGTCATTCCGAGTCAGTCATGTGAAGTCCTTTACGTGCGCAGTACACAGATGTTTGTTCATCTCTCTCATGGTGCAACCATGTTTACATGTTGAGACATGCATCCATTAAGTGTGGTCCCTCTCTGAGCGACGGATGAATATAACCATAGCTTAGTGTATTATCTGTATCATAATTGTCTGTCTGTCTGTCTGTCCACTTAAAAGACCGCTGGGTCCAACAACAGTGACTGGAACCTTTTGTTTTGTCATACATTAAATTTGTCATAAATCAAACGTTCCAATAACCAACCAATCTTGTTTTTTTATTCTGACTTTTGGAACGTTAGCAGTCGATCAGTTTTTTTGGATTTTATACATGTACGGCACACCATAGGTATACACTGAAGTATTCTAGAGAACAACAATTCATGCATACAAACACTGCGGGGCAGGTGTGCTGCAAACATTACATACAAACGTTCGCTCGCAGTTCAATATTTAAAAAAACAAAAACTCGTGTAAATCTGGTACGACACAGCAAGCCATGTAGTATTCTCTATATGTCTACTTTGAGACCGAGTCAGAAGGGATTTAGCGAACACCTATTGTGCAGCGTGATGTGTTTGTTCTCAAATGACCTGAGGCTAAACTTGCAAAAAGCAGGTGGTGGCATAACACAGCCCGCTACCTTCTCCAAACAAACTGTGTTAATTGCCTGTCGTCTGCTGGCTAAATTGCATCCCTTCAACAAGCTCACCTTGGTCTGACCTTCAGACCATTCTTCTCTCTTGGTCTCTCACCATCTTGAGTTTGAAAAAATATGACCTGACTGAGCTTAGTTCCTTTTCTGTTCATCTCAATATTATGTGTTTGTCCCTTGCTCAGACTGCTAGGTCAACGTACCAGTGACTATGTTGTTTTGTCTTTGATTAAATGTTCCAATACGTAACCAATGTTGGTTTTCAATGTTTGACTCTTGCTATCTTCCTTCCCAACTGCCCCTCCTCCCCCAAATGCTATGTAATTGAAAAGCCGAAGGGCATGCTCCAAAGGCAGACACTCAACGGACCTCTTGCTGCTTCAAATAGTGTGTTCCGCCCCAACTGCATTGGTTCACATGCTTGGCTCCACTGAGGCTGCACTGTCTACCGTGTGTGTACAGTGTGTGTGTGTGTGTGTGTGTGTGTGTGTGTGTACCTGTGTGTGTGCCTGTGTGTATGCCTGTGTGTGTATGCGTGGGTGTTTGCACCTGCGTGTCAATCATTTTGTACATGGGAGGGGATGAAGAGGGCACTCACCACACTGCGGTCGTCGTCTCTTCAGCTTGTTCTTCTTGCGGATGATGCGCGTGGAGGAGTCCTCGCCCCGGGCCGCCCGCCCCCCACGGCCGTGCCCGTTGGAGCTGCCCTCCGAGGCAAAGTGGGCATTGACGTGCTTCTGTAGGGCCGTCTGGGATGGGAAGCGGGCCCCGCAGTTGGGCAGGATGCACTTGTAGGGCTTGTGGCCCCCGTGCGTCACCACGTGGCGCTCCAGCCACGACATGGAGCACGACGCCTTGCCCGCCACCTTGCAGCTCTCCCACTCACACACAAACTTCTCCCCGTCCTTCTGGCTGTCCACGTGCTGCACGCGCAGGTGCTCCAAGAGGTCCGCGGGGTTGACCACGCACCCGCACGCCTTCCACTGGCAATGCACGTCAACCTCCTCCGCCGGAGTGGCCGGGACCGACGACGAGGACGTGGGTGCGGAAGGGGCGTGGTGGGGGTGTCGGGAGTAGGGGGAGGGGCGGGACAAGTTGGAACAGGACGCGCTCCTGTTCATGCTGCTGTTGATGCTGCCCTTCTTACTGTTGTTGTTGTTGCTGCTGCTGCCCTTGAGCGAATGAGCTTGTAGCGGTTGTAGAGGTGGTGGTGGTGGTGGTGGTGGTAGAGGTGGTGATCGGCTGCTCTGACTGTCCCCGAACAGCGAGGCTAGAGAGCCGGTCTGGGAGGATATGGACGACAATGGTGACGACGACGATGATGGTGATGAGGGTGAAGCAAACAGTCCGTTATTATTAACATTACTGATATTATTTTTGTTATTATTATTATTGCTGCCGATGCCCTCGCCGTGGCCCAGGCCTTGCATGGAAGCCCCCGGGGAGGCTGGAATCTTGGGGAATGGCAGTGGTGAGCAGGGGAGAGAGGAGATGGGGGTGTCGGGTATACCCCTGCCATCCACTGTCCCGTTGCTGTCCCTCCTCTCCCGCTTGACGGAGCCGTCGCTGCTGTCCTCGTCGGGTGCCACGTCCAGCCAGTCTCCGTCCGTCTCCGGCAGCAGGTGAGGGGGGGACAGGGATCCACACACCTCTTGGGTGGTGGAGGAGGGGCAGGGGGAGGAGGAGGGGCAAGGAGAGGAGGAGGGGCAAGGAGAGGAGGAGGGGGAGGTGGAACTGGAGTCCAGCCCGCAGCGCAACCCCATCTTGGCCCCACCCTCACAGCCCAGTTCCAGCTTACAGGGGCTCCCGGGCTCGCCACAGTCGCCCGCCCCTAGCAGCCGCCCCCCATCCTGGCTACAACACCTGCAACAAAAAAGACACCAGTAGTTAAAGCCACCGTCATTGCACCAACAACACACACACACACATGTCCTGTGACCTGATCTGCACACATAAACACATCCATATTCGTGTTCACTGTTGTATGCATGATTAGATATAATCCAAAACAAACATGTTCCATGAGATTTATCCTGGAGATGAAAGGGGAAAAAAAGACAGGCGAAGCTGCCTCTTAACTCCTTCTTTCATCAACTTCATATCGGTGTGTGCGTACATGCCTGTGTGTAGCGGACAGTCAAAAGAGACCATACACATTACAAGGGTGTCTAAGGGAGTTCCTATTATATACATGTACTGTGTACCGGTGTACACAAAGGAAGAAGAGCACAACTTGTTTAGACCGGTTATCAGTGGTCAAACAGGCAAAAACTACAGCGAAGTAGCGAGTTCTGAACAACCTCAACTACCCTAAGCCTGAAACCAACAACCGTTTCACAACTTTTTGTCCGAACATGTACTTTCACAAAGTCCTGAGATATACATCAACACACGGAGGCTGGTACAGACACAGGAGATGCCATGTCCTACAGTCATTAAGGCTAAACAATTCAGAAGGGACACTTTTACAGTGTTCTCTGCACTTTAAGGCCTCCAACAATGTGATACCATTAAGTCTCCGAACACAACAGTAAACTTGCTGACTCTGCAAACACGAAAATCCAACAACACAAGGTCTGAAAATAGAGCAAATCTCATTACAAAACAATCTTGAAACAATGTCTTATGTATATATTGTAGGCATTTATATCAGCTGTGGCAAAACACTTGAGCTTACACCTTATACTCTCATTGTATTCGTGGAGATATCTTCTTCGAAATCATCTGATAATTGAACATAAATTCCATGTGCCAAACTTATTCTAGCAAATAAGTCCTCCTCAAACAGACATTAACAGGAATGGACAGAAACGCCTTTAAAAAGTGCAGACAAACACAATTTGTTGCAAAGGTCCATGAACATGTCTACGTCAGACAGAATGAGAAGACAGCGTGTCAATCAAGGCAAGGCGTATTTCCGAGACGTCGGTCGAAACAACAATGGCAGCGGCAATCAATTATTGACATGGCAGAGGCTGTGAGCTTTGCAGCATGCAGCCGACCTGATCGCAATCTATCCTTCGCTTGCATGACTGACCGACTGAGGCTGACGATGATGGTGCTAGGCCGGCCAAGCCACACTCGGGCAAATTGCGCCAAGACAGGCAGAAAATGTCACATAAAATGCATTTCTAAACGTTAATACTGGGAGCTTGGTGTCGAGCTGAAAATCACTTTGTCAACCGAGATTTGTGAGGTAAAGGTCTCACGTCTTTTAAAGACGTGTACGGCTGACACCAATAATATTAATATAAAAGAACATGTTAACGAATATTACCAGGCACGTAAGTGCCCAGATACGTAAACAAAATGATACTGCCATTGCCAAAAAAAAAATTGTTAAAAAAACAAAAAAAGCTGACGAACACGTGCCAAAAGTTCTGCCCGACACGTGAACAAGAAATGTCAGACACGTAAACAAAATGATTTGAGTCGAGCCACAATTGACCTCCATGGCAATGACGATGGAGAAAACCAACAACATGTTTACGAAGAGACCAGCAGACAAGGTCCGTTAAAAGCAAAAGGAAAGTGAAAAGAAAACGGACAGAATCGTTATCACTTGAACAATAACTGCGTCGTCTCTCCTATTAGGAACCCCATTACCAAGACCGTTAATCACCGTTAGCTCAGCCAGACGCCGCTACCCCTTGTGACGAAGATGCGGGTTTATTTTCTGTTTGTGTTTTTGTTTCATGGTTTGTTTGTTTTTGGCTCACGTAAGTGTAGCCTATGCGATGCTAACTTTTGTCTGTCTGTGCGTGTGTGTGTGTGATAGAAACTTTAACATTTGACTGAACACCGAAATACTAATTTTACCTGGTTATTTATCCAAGCAACAGCTTCAAAGTATTGAAGCAATGATCAACATTTCGTCGGCACGTATGTAGTTAAAGTGTGTATCCAAAGAAAACGGGTGGTGTGTTTTTTTTTTTTTTTTTTTTTTGGGGGGGGGGGGAGGTAAAAACAGGTGACTGGTTTGTGTCGTGTGTGGTATGTAGACCAGGTCAGGGGTCAAGGTTAAGTCAGATCGCGTGAAGGATTGTGGTATAGATACAGTTCTCACCCAGCTGCAGTTCGCCGATTCGGGGAAGACGATTTCACATTGTTCGGTTTCGTAGCCCCAGAAAAATAGATAAAGAAGATACCAAAGGAGATTTCCTACAGGTTGATCTGCACAGCGTGTTTCCAGTGTGTGCGCGAGGAAGCGCTGTCGGAAAGCGCAGTGTCGATCTGGCAGTCGTGTCCCCGTAAGTAGGCTACAGACAGACAGATCTAGATCTAGTGTCTCCCACTCTTGCACCGCGTCACCTATGCTTACTAGTCAGGTTTGGTAGGGATTTATAGGGGTTGTTTGGTTCAGATTCTTCCAAAAGCACCATATTTGGCCCAGAGGTCGCCCATGCCATACTGTTTCCATTTTTGCCGACTGCCAAGACGGGCGCCCCATGGGGCCGCCATATTGGCAAAATCCAATATGGCCGCCGTCCGGGTTACATATTGTTCACTGGTAAAAAAACTAAAAGGGCTAGAATCATGAATGATATCACATTTTAGGTTTTTTTGGGGTCGGGGAATTCGATTCAGATGTTATTTCAATGATCTGTGGTCAAAATTCAATATGGCCGCCATCCGGGTTACTTATCGATCACAGGTAAAAAAAACTAAAAGTGCTAGAATCATGAATTATACCACATTTTAGAAGTTTTCGGGGTCGGGGAATCCGATTCAGATGTTATTTCAATGATCTGAAGTCAAGTTTACCCCTCATCGACACTGTAAAAGTCATATTGGTGTCTCATCGTGATCCCAAAAATCCTGTTCCATCAGTTAGCTGTATGACGCACAAGTTTTATATCTCTCTATACCGCAGAAACAATCGTAAGTTTATGTGTAAAACTTTTCCTAAATATAAATGCTAATCAGTGCTAAGCCGTTACTGATTCTCTATCTCAAATCGGTGAAACTGGCCAAACCCTGCATGCAGCATATGTCATGGACAGATTGGAAAAGGCTTCAGTATCAGTAACTGATTCAATCAAGCGGAATAACATGCTAACCTTCGCCAACCGACCTGACCCCAATAAGAAAAAAGGTACAAAGGACAGCGGCGTCCAGAGGCAGAACATGATGTTAATCACACAACTTTTTCTCTCACTCCAGTCACGTCCCGATGCCGACATGACAGACTTCTTTCGGTTCGAAAATCAGAGAGAGCCACCGAGCCTGGCGGATCGAGGGTTGCTGCGATCAGGGACAAAATCAGACATTCTTAGGTGCCTCAATGCACCCACTGGCCGCGCAGATGCTGCCAAACAAGCCACAATCGTGGTGTTGGACATGGCAGCTGTTATCCACATGGTGCGACCCACAACAGCAAATACATTCAGCGAGTATGTGTCACTCCACATTGTACCATATCTGGAGGCCCAAATCACAAGCAGTGCCCAACGCATTGACGCCATATGGGATAATTACCCAGAGGAAAATAACCTCAAAGCGCTCACACAGCAACGACGTGGAAATGGCCCACGGACAAGAGTCGGTGATGGCAGTACTCCAATCCCGAAGCGTGACTGGAACAGCGGATTCCTGAAAAATGAGGAAAACAAAAAGGAGCTGTTCTCTTTCATCACCACACAGATCTCCAAGGCTGACATGGACGGAAAGCTGCTCCTGAGTACCCGCTTCGAGACCGTGCTCTCCAACAAGTATTGTGACCTCACAACACTTCAGCCGTGCAACCATTCCGAGGCGGACACCAGGATCCTCCTGCATCTGGCACATGCAGCAAAGCAGGGTCATACAACAGCCTTTGTTCGCACTGTGGACAGCGATGTCGTAGTTTTGACAATCCGGTTCTTCGAGTCCCTGGGCCTATCAGAGCTCTGGGTGGGCTTCGGTACTGGTAAAAACTACCGTGACATACCAGTCCATACAATCTACTCTGACCTTGGCCCGTCAAAATCCTTGGCACTACCCCTCTTTCACAGCTTAACGGGGTGCGACACGACTTCACAATTTCTTGGATGTGGCAAGAAGACAGCATGGGCAGCATGGACAAGCATACCGGATCTCACCGACACACTAGTGGCTCTCACGCATGACCCTGACCTCTTCAGTCTTGAGTCTGTGCATATGCAGCGCCTCGAACGCTTTGTCATAGTCATGTACAGCAAGGGGTGCAGTGCAGCTGATGTCAACACGGCCAGATATCAACTCTTCTCCACTGGATGCAAACTGCTGGAAAAGCTTCCACCTACCCAAGCCGCACTGTTCCAGCATGTAAAGCGAGCGCTACTACAGGCGAGTTTCTACTGGGGTCAGGCCACCTCAATCCAGCAGGAAATTCCTGACTTCAGTGAGTGGGGCTGGCACAAAGATGGCACCAATACCTGGCAACCACTATGGACCACTCTAAGCGACGCTTCATTGGCATGTGCCATTCTCTTGCAATGTGGCTGCCTCAAGGCATGCACGGGAAGGTGCAAATGCAACCGCGCCGGTGTCCGATGCACGGTCCTCTGCAAATGCGAAGGCGGGTGTGTTAATAACGGTGGTGATGACCAGTAGGACTTGTTACTGGAATCATAGAGTGCAAATGCAACAGCGTTAGTGTCCGATGCACGGTCCTCTGAAAATATGACGGTCCTCTAGCACTGCAAATGCAAAGGCGGGTGTGTTAATAACGGTGGTGATGACCAGTAGGACTTGCTGGAATCATAGAGTGCCAGCCAGAACATATGCATAGTAATAATAATCCTGTATTGAATGCACACAGCGGCAAAAAGTGTCTTGCCACTACAGATGTCTCCGAATTATTTGAATTAAAATTGTTCCTGAATAATCATTGATTTTTTGGTATAATTAGAGGTGTTTGGGATATTTTGGTTCAGATTCTTCCAATAGCACCTTTTTGTGACCTTGAAGGGTAAACTTGACTTCAGATCATTGAAATAACGTCTGAATCGGATTCCCCGACCCCGGAAACCTCTAAAATGTGGTATCAATCATGATTCTAGCACTTTTATTTTTTTTACCTGTGATCGATATCATACCCGGATGGCGGCCATATTGGATTTTGACCACAGATCATTGAAATAACATCTGAATCGGATTCCCTGACCCCAAAAAACCCTAAAATGTGATATCATTTATGATTCTAGCATTTTTAGTTTTTTTTACCTGTGATCAATATGTAACCCGGACGGCGGCCATATTGGATTTTGCCAATATGGCGTCCCCATGGGGCGCCCGTCTTGGCAGTCGGCAAAAATGGAAACAGTATGGCATGGGCGACCTCTGGGCCAAATATGGTGCTTTTGGAAGAATCTGAACCAAAATATCCCTACCTACCCTGACTATTAGCTGACACAAAAATATCACGTAGTCTCAAACCTTAATTACCATTCTAATCATTAACCATCCAAAAGCTCGAGAAAGGCAGACACACCAAGCAAGACAGGGATTTGGTCAACTCGCTCGTCAGTGTCATGAACATGAAATGACCGATCATTGTTATGGCTGACATTCGACCACGTGACCCATCGTATTCTTAACATTCTAGTCAAGAGTGCCTCAGACCAGAGATAGAGCTAGACTATTTCTATCTTTGCTCAAACTGACACGTTTAAAATGGTTCATAAGAATGGACACATTGACTTAAACTTTCTCTCTCCTTTTTATTTTTTAAAGACAGATTGCAAAAAAAAGGCCCGACCTGAATTCTTAATCCTTGTCATCAAATTAAGTTTAGTTCAGTTAATCTATCTGTCTCTCTCTCTCTCTCTCTCTCTCTAAGTTCTCTCTCTCTCTCTCTCTCTCTCTCTCTCTCTCTCTCTCTCTCTCCAGGGGCGGACGAGGGGGGGGTTTCAGGGGTTTCCGGAAACCCCCCCCCAGCCAAAAATTTTTTTTTTAAATGGTGTTTTTTTGGGGTATTAATCAGTGACAAAATCTGCTGCCTGAAACTGGTAATGATCATCCTCAAAATGCACCAGATTGCACCATTTTGCATCCTTTTTTACAAAATTTTCCGGGGGGGCATGCCCCCGGACCCCCCTAGCAAGCTAGGCGCTTTGCGCCGTCGGCTCGGCGCTTCGCGCCTTCACACCCATATCTTCACAATATACTTTTGGAAACCCCCCCCATAAAATGAACTGATCCGCCCCTGCTCTCTCTCTCTCTCTCTCTCTCTCTCTCTCTCTCTCTCTCTCTAAGTTCTTTCTTTCTCTCTTCTTCTTTAAAATTCTCTTTTGAAGTTGCTTCGTTGTTGTTCTCTCTCAGAAATATCGGGTGCTTATGTCAGCGTTAAATTTAAAGGTCACATGCGTGCCACTTCACCCTTCTCCTCTCGTTCCAGTATGTATTGCTTACGTCATCAAGGTGAAGAAAGTATATTTCAGAATTTGGTAGACTGTCAAGGGATTGTTTGTATCAATACGGCTTGAAAACAAAGAAGGGAAGAGAGAGGATGACGTGTGTGTGTGTGTGTGTGTGTGTGGGGGGGGTAATGTCTGAGAGAAAGAGATAGAGATAGAGAATTAGAGAGGGGGAGAGAGAGAGAGAGGCGGGTGGGTTTTAAGGGGATGAGTGGAAGAAAAAAGGGTCGATGAAATGATTGCCACAATATAATGTTTGGCCATCGCAGTTTTATCCTGGCTGATAGGGGCATGACAAAAAGGGACGTCTTCTCTCCGCCGTCACAGACGTAACGCCACCCAACGTCACTCGTCTCAGCCAAAGTAGACATTACTTTTATTTCCCATCAACAAACCAAACAACTGGTGGGGAATGGCGAATCTCGATCTTAGCAATCACCTTGCTGCAGAACCCCCCCCCCCCCCTTTTTTCCCCTCCACCACTATCCCACCGCAATGCCGTTTAATGACTCAAAGCAGAAGAAAAAGTCTTTACTGCTTTAATCTGAAAATAGAAACATGAATTGCCAACAAACAAACAAAATGTTGACAGTAAAACAAAAATAACAACATTAATAGATATTAAATTTGCGCACGTGTTCCTGGAAATAACTCGGTTTCGACTTCGCAATCAACGTATCAAATTACATGAAAAGCCGATCACTTAAAATGCAATCATAGACAGATTCAATTTATGCAACGAGCCGATTAGTAAAAATCCAATAATCAACAACTTGAATAATGTGAGTTGAAAAGCTGATCACGATGTTAAAACTTGATTGTTACGCTGACTGTTACGTGAACCGATCGGATTACTGATAAACAAAATGTGATAAAGAAAGAGAGATAGAAAGACGGCCTGATCAATATCAACAATCTACACGGAAGCAGCTAATGAAAAAGTAAAAAGAAGCTACAGTTTCGGTTTTAGGAACTGTGCAAAGCATAGCAGAGTGCTGGATTACACAATATTTTAATCACACCAACTTAAACCTAGGTACAGCAGTATTAATTAGGTACGAACTCAACCACAATAAGTTCGTTATATTAAAAAGTTCACACAATTACTGTTTCACGCTGAAGTTCATGATGGCTAGATACATTGTGCAACACTTCGTGTTAATGAATGCTAAATTTGAAAATCCTTACTTCCAGGCACCATGACTGTGTCTTGAATCGCTTCATATCTTTCCCTTCAAGTTCAACAAAAGGATTCTTGTCATTCTAACTTCACGTCTAAAGGGAATGACCACAAAGTTTTAAACCGTATCCCTACTAATGAGAAGAAGAACAACAACGAATAAAAGTAGAGAACTGAATGAAAATTTGTTGATAATAATGACAAGAATGATAAACAAGATTAAGAAGAGCGAATGACACATGGAGCCTTCACCACCCACTTTTTGCCCCTTTCTTTCTTTCTTTATTTGGTGTTTAACGTCGTTTTCAACCACGAAGGTTATATCGCGACGAGGGAAAGGGGGGAGATGGGATAGAGCCACTTGTCAATTGTTTCTTGTTCACAAAAGCACTAATCAAAAATAGGTGAAAGGACTGGTAAGGCAGAAATAAGACAAAAGAAGAGAAGTAAAGGGGTGGGGTAGCTCTGTGGAAACACTCCCGCCGCGTGAAGGCGACCCCATGGGAGCTTTTTGCCCCTGTCCCCGAGCCAGAGTCTAGACCATGTGTCTTGAAGGCCCAATCAAAAGATATCTTGGGCCCAACATTTTGGTAATGCTTCTGGACCTCGCGGATGAGCTGTTGTTTGCCCTTAATGATCAATCAGTGACTGACGGTTACGTGGGGGCAAAGTACCAGACGACCTCAAGCCACCATCAGTAAAACCGGAAAGCCAGGAGACATCTGGCAGTCACAGACACCCGTCTACTGCGACAGCGTGATGACAAACACGATCATTCACACACACACACACACACACACACACACACACACACACACACACACACACACACACACACACACACAATCAAGTGTTGTGACCAACATAAAACATCCCGTCGCGATATAACCTTCGTGGTTGAAAACGACGTTAAACACCAAATAAAGAAAGAACATAAAACAACCACAGTCACTCCTACACCACGACCCAGACACAAACGCCAACCTGCCCCCTCCTTCCCGCCTACCAAGCACTACAATGACCAACGCAAATGTCACCAACACCTGGGGCTTGCTGTGGGGATCGTGGGTGAAGGGGTTAAAAAGGCACCTAGTGCTTATTGCTTCCGGTAAGTCTCACAGAGTATGGAAAACAAAGCTAACATTACCCTGCGCTGCCTTATCAGTCACATTAGATTACCAACACAAATGTCACCAACACTTGGGTCTGGCTGTCGGCTGACTCCAACACTCCTCAGACAACAACAACAACAACAACAACAACAACAACAACAACAACAACAACAACAACAACAACAACAACAACAACAACAACAACAACAACAACATAGCCTGTTTCTAATTTTTCTCACCTGTGCATCGGGAAAGACAGAATACTGCTTCTTCTACTTCTTATTTTTCACCAGATTACAATTAACTGAAACTGCTCTCTTTTTGTTTAATTTATACACATGTCAGCAAAAATCAGATCTTCAGAAGTTCCTTCTTTTTCTACAAGATTGTATAACAAGGACGCTAAATCCATACAGACTGATCATAATCAAGACGATTTGTTTTTTGTTTTTCTTTTCCCTTCATTTTCATTTTTCTTCTTATTTGTCTGGGCTGTCAAACAAATTTCAAACTTTTATTCAGGAAGAATAAACTGTGTCCTTTCAAGAAAATTGGACGCTGGAGAAGAAACGTTATACATGTTTAAGAACACACAGAAGGTCATATCTCAGCCACCATCCACAATCTATTAAATCTCCTCGGTTTTAATCCTGCACAGAGCAGCTTTTCTAGCAATCTTCATGCAGGATCAAATTGTTTATCTCAATCAATTTTGTTTTTGTTCTTGCGTGGTCCTTCTACGATTACTTCCTCATCTTAATTCCCTCCTCAATGCGGCACTGCAAGTGTCCTATCGATCCTGAAGCCGAAGCCACCGGCAGAGATAGATGAACACGCACGTGCGTCGTACGGATAGGTAGGGGGAACCGTGGGTGGTCTTGTCCATGCTTTGCAACACAAGAGGTTTGACTTCCTTTCGATTAACAAGTTTATTCAGTGTGGACTTAATTTGAGGTTCAAGCGATACAAAAGTGGATAAATCAACAAAAAAACAACTTGAGCAAGCAATGGACGGGTCTGGCAAGCCATTAAGGGTGCAGCGCAAACACTCCGACTCCACGCCCTCCTCACCCCAATCCCTTCTCTGCTCTAGCTTTTTGTCCCCCTCTCTAACCCTCTGACTACGCCAAGCCGTTCGGGTAAGCTAATACGGTTTACTTTAACTACTAAGGTGCATGTACTGAAAAACCAATCAGATGTCTTTTTTAAATGGCAAATACGCCTCAACACACGATGTTACTTTTTCGATCGCGTCATTGTTGACCGCATTTCTCGATGCAAGTGGAGCGTCAGTGTTACTTGGGGCTGGTCACAGATTTCGGCAATGAGAGGCGGCTTTTGATTGGCCCAAGCTCCTGCTTAATTCGAATTAAGTTTTTTCAGCAATTGAGTGTCAATTAATAATTAGGTGCATGTTCTTATTGGTCGAATTTGCAAACGAGGCATCTAATTGGCTGGTCAGTACATGCACCCAAATAACTAGTGCTAAACTTAAACAATTAAAGTTAACTTTTAACTGAATTAAAGTTAACTTTAATTGCTGACCCGAACAGCTTTCCATAGTATGACAAATACTGCCACAGACGGCATGGAGATGGCGTTAATCCCACTAGGTTCTCTCTTCCCCCGTACCAACCTGTCAAACCTCAAAATCGCACCCAGAAACTGTAGTGACCCACGCTCCGACTTCATTTGTCATTCGGTTCGAATTCTAACATATGACAAACAAAGCGATGTCTTAAAGGTGGTCGTCTACATTTTTGCTTTTTTTCAATAATCTTATGGTTAGATTTCGATACAAAATTATGTCAAATGATGAATGAACCATGGGGAAAAAAGTTATAGAAAAAAATATATGTAAAAAAAGATTTTATTTTTGGGTAGCGTGACTCACGCTTCCAATATTTTGTTTTCTGTTTGCTGAGAACATGTGCTTTGCCAAAAAATACTGACCAATCAAATTCATGTGACTATGCTTATAGCCACGCCCAAACAAGTGCAGCAACAGTTTGCCACTGGAGCGTTGTCCACGCTTTTTTTTCAACGCACGAAATGCACGGGATTTGAGAGGAGTTTTGCGCTTGGCATTTTCCAAATAAGGATACAGTATCCTACTATGAGTACTACGCTGGAATAATACAATGAATTTTTAAACGGCGACACTGGCTTCGTCTTTCCTGATCGAAAGGGGGTGTATTGTTGATATTTGTAGATAATAGACTCTGCATTTTAATGGTCAAATGGCGATTTCGGTATAAAAAATGTAGACAAGGACCTTTAAAGTGAAGAGCATTCACACTGCCTGAACCTCTCGAAGCAGTCCCCTTCCTCATATCATCAAGAGCAGACTGAGTCTCTATGCGGTCTGTTTGAAACGCGGGTCGCCAGTCGTGTCGGAAGTGACTTGAATAAAACAACCCAACAAAAACAACGTCAGTAATTTAAAAAGGACACCGAAACTTCCTGTAACTGTCAAAACAATCAGAATGAGCAGCAATACATCAGGCTTCATGTGTCGCAGCCCAGGCGTTCGTTGTGTAAAGTGTCATGACGTGACACTCGCTGAAGACGAAGCTGTACACTTACATTTTAGCAGACGCCGAACTGGTCGACTAGGGTCATTTTACGTGCGTTTGACCCCTTTCCGCATACGTCAGAGAGCCACTGATCGGACTGGCGACAGACTCTAACCTTTAAACCCTCTGTGTACTCTAGCTTACCTGGCTCGGACGCTGATCAAAATCGGAAAAGGCGCCCGACCTTCATCCCTGCTCTTATCGATAGCTTAGTATTCGTATTCGTAGAATCATGGAATGACAATGTTACAACCACTTAACAACGTAACTCACAACCAAACAACAACAACACGCCATGCAGTTCAAGAGGAAACATGAAACCGAAAACAAATGTCTTGCAGGATGCGCACGCAACGCAAAATGCTTTGTCTGTGCAACAAAATATCAAGACGGCAATTAAAACACTCGACCCATTCTTTCTCAGTCACGCTGCTGACCGCGTTTTTCTTTAGATTTCGATTTTCTAAAGAAGAGCTATGTCATAAAAATCCCATCGCCCGACGAAAATGGTGCATGCCCGGAACGACCAGGCAATTCAGTCAATGTTGCTGAAATCTGCTCAACAGATGCCAGAATGCCCTCGGGTACGCATATAACCCTTGTTTTCAAAGAATGTTATTAGGTCAGCCTGGATCTATCCATTATTGAATACGTCGGCACGCGTGACTGCAATGTTTGCCACATGATCCATAGGGTCAGTGGATCCAAGACTCGATGGATTTTATCACAGACGTCATAATATTTCGTCCTGTGAGGTTTCCATCAAGGAAACTGGCGCTGCTTTTTCCCTGGGAGAGCGAATTGCAATGACCGACTGACCCTGTGAGGCCTGTCATCTGTTGACATGCTCCCGATGTGACCAGCCTTCCACCAACAAACACAACTTTCGACATGACCACCACCAGCATAACGGAGAAAATGTCTGACTCGACGTCTGTTGCGAGCCATCCGAGCGGTTGAAGGTCGTGTGTCCACTGTCTCACCGTAACGAGCAAGTCGCGAAATGCCATCACAGGCCAGTGACCTGTTAGTCTGGCGATGGAGGGAAGCTGAGCAGCGTAAGAACAAAACGACTGTCTAGACTGTAGACAGAATTCAATACACTTCATCTTCGCTCCTGAGGCAAAACAATCACTATAAACTCCGTGTGGTGCTTGCTGACGGGTTGGAGGAAGGAGAACCAGTAAGTTCTAGTCTTTTAACGGTTAAACTGTGAAAATATTAGACAAGACGTCGGCTACCGTTTGATATTTCATTTGACAAATCGTTCTCTTGCCTTCGAAATTTAATGACTGCTTGCTCTGCGGGGAGCCATGGTTTGCATTTATCAAGACATTGATTTCGATCATGACAGGCGCGACCACCAGGAAACTGCTGTCCGCTTATCTCTGACCTTAAACAGTCAGATCGATTAACTTTGATAAACCTGATCTGTTTTAATCATATGTGACGTCTAGCAGGAAACGACATTGAGCGCAGTATTGATTGGAGAAAAACATACACACACACACACACGTACACCCACACGTACACACACACGTACACACACACACGTACACACACACACACGTACACTCACACACACAGGGGAGTGAGGGATGGAGAGAGAAAGAGAGAGAGTGATGGGGGGGGAGGGGGGGTACTAATACCGCCAGCCAGACAGGCTTCTACGAAATTGGACGCTGCACGATCCCCCTCAAACTTCGATACACCACACATCCTACCCGAGCCACAGAGATATTCTATATCTCTGTGACCCGAGCCTTAGCAGGGGAAGCTCATACAATTAATCCTCCCCAAAACTAATCATTACTGCTGTCAGGCGCCTCTGAGATGCGGACAAGCAAACAAGGAGCCAGGAGAAGCACGCGACACAAAGAAACGGGACACGGAAGGAAGAAGGGGCGGGAAGGAGGGGGGGGGGATTTCCTCCAAGGGGGTGGGAGGAGGGGGGGGGATTTTCCTCCTTCTTCTTCCTGACCAAGGCCATGCATGGCACAGCGGATGTAGTGGGAGGACTTCCACAAGGAGTAGAGGCAGGGAGGGAGAGACACAGACAGGAGAAGCTGGCAGGACAGTCATGCACTCAACTAGGCCAACCCCCGAACTCAGGGCATTGATTTTCAGAATTTAAACCAAACAACTGACTTTTTCGCAAAAGCTCAAGAGAATACGACGATCAAGAAATGCAGACTGTTTGCACTGAGTTTCGTAATTTACAATGACTCTTTTTCATGTGTATCAGAGAAAACTTTTATAAAGAAAAGGAGTAGGCCTACCCATTAAACTAAATAAAAAATAATAATAAAAACAAAATTATAATAATAAAGGGGACTTTTTTTATTTACATGTGATGCATTCATACATGTCCAAAAACATTCTGACCAGGAAGAAGAGAACACGGCAAAAGGGCACGTCGTGTTTCGGGCTATTTCCCTAACCGTGGTTATTGAACCAGTGAATCCACATCAATGCAATTGGTTTACCATTTAGTGATTTACACGTAACAGAAACACTTATCAAAAAAAGCAGTACCATTTCTTATAAATCAGAGAAAGAGTAGTACCAACTTTATCATCAATCACAAAGGTGTTGCGTTGACATAATCAGTCCGCATATTGCGTGCTTCACCGACTTAATTCCTCTGTGACCTAGTTTTGCTGTGCACGTGCAACACACATTTCAATGAACTCGAAGCGCTGTCTTGGCGTGGACAGATAATCCGGGGTAATCCTTGCTGCGGGTGCACAAAATGGATTATTCAGTAACACAACGCAAACACTGTGCCCCACTGACGACCGTGTAACCTGGTTTCGCTCTACACTCGCTGCATATTTCACCTCAATCCCCAATGCTGTCCCTGCAAGTAGGGATGTCTATATCTACGGTACTGCACTGCGTGCACAATGCCGCATGCAATATTTACATTCAGGGCACACACAAACACACGCAAGCGCGCGCGCGCGCGCACACACACGAAGAGAGCAAGACAAGAACTCTTTGTTTAAAAACATAACGTATGTCATTGAAACTTGAACGACAGTTATTCAAACAAAACGGCTTTACAGTGCAGGCTGGTGACTTACGCAGGTGTTCTCTGTTTACTCTGGTCTACTTGCTCTTTGTTTCGTCAAGCAATAGATACTCTCATTTAGTACCACAAACAGAAAAGTCCCCGGCGTGAGCACGAAGGCAGCTGGTCTCCGCATTTAACGAAGCCTGAATATATTAAGTTCTCTTGAGCGCAACATTGTAATACTTTATTGCAGTCTTTTTTCCTCCCCTATTGCTATTTTACATAACCGTAGACCAGTGTGACAAATTCCTTGTGACGATTGTTTCCCTAATTTTTTTTACAACCGGAACGTTTGTATTACCCCCCCCCCCCCTTTTCTCTCCACCCCCACATGTCTCTGTTAGCGGCTCTCCAGGTGTGTGTGTGTGTGTGTGTGTGTGTGTGTGTGTGTGTGTATGTAAATGTCTGTGTGGTTGCGCGTGCGTTAATGCAAGTGTTTGTGTGTGCGCGTGCGTTTATGCGAGTGTTCATGCGTTTTAAGTCATCTTTTGCCAAACTCTTTCCCTCAACCCTCCCCTCAACCCTCCCCCATCCCCTAGCAAGATGCACACAGTGGACCGAAGCAGCTTTACAAGTGTCAGGGTCGACACACGCGCTATTAGCCCCAGAACAAACAAAGCCAAAGTAGTCTTGCTCCCCTCAGAACACGTAGTCACTGCGTCATCACGCTCTAACTTTCGCTAGCTTTCATGCAGCGAGTGTTCGAAAGGACAACCCTCACGCCCTGGATCGTGGAACGCCTATTTGTGTCCACCGCAGGCGCTACACACGATTATGTCCCCCGCACGCGGAAGCAGAGTTGATATATCGCAAAAGAATTGCCCTGTGAAGGTATTTTATGGCAGATCACATTATCTATTACAGATATTCCGAAGCAGAATAGCCTAGGCAATAAGTATTTTACTTAGGTCTTGTTGTGTACTCGTGAACAGTGGCGTTCGGGTTTCTGCTGAATTCCGTGAAAATTACGCAGAGAGGTCTCAATTTCGTACAAATTAACCCAGAACTACCATTTCAATCACTATTCTAATACTCACAGTTAAATCTTCGATACCTTGCAGACTTATATGCGCGTTTTGGGGCACCAGCATCGCAGATAAGCTGCTCTAATCTAGCGTTATTTTGTGGTACTCGATTCTCAGTGCGTAAGGTCCCCCGCAGACACCAGATAAGGTCCCCCGCATTTTTGACCAAGCTGCGGGGGATCTTACCCCGTCAAATTTCACTGTTGATCTTTGTACCCATCGTAAGTATAAACTAAACTAAGCTGAAACTTAAAAATGGAAGGCAGTATCCACAAGTAGTTAGACTTTGACAACCAAGAAGATTTAAGCCATTCTGTTGACCGTGCTTTGTGTTATTTTATCATTTTTAACGTGGGGGACAGTATTTCTGATCCGTCTTGGTGAAATCTCTTCTCTTATGTAGTACACGAGAGTATAAATGGTAAGAAAACTGGCTGATCCAATGCAAAAAAAGTACCGGTCAGTATGATATAAACTTCAAAACAAGAAAGTCTGGTTATCTACTATTTTAAGGCATTAATTTGGAGACACCTACCATGTGGTTGGTCTTGCGGGGGACATAATCGTGTGTACCGCCTGTGGTGGACACAACTAGGCGTTCCACGATCCAGGGCGTGACCCTGCTTGGGACAGGTAATCTTGCTGGGTCTCTCTCTCTCTCTCTCTCTCTCTCTCTCTCTCTCTCTCTCTCTCTCTCTCTCTCTCTCTCTCTCTCTCTCTCTCTCTCTCTCTCAAGATGTGTACAGAAATGTCATCGCTCAATTTAGAATGGGCGTTTCACAGATAAATATCCACAGATATCGCTTCCAAAATTCAACAGAAAACAAGTGTTGCCCCTTTTGTGAAGATAAATTAGAGACCGAAATCCATTTTTTGTTTGAATGCCAAACATATTGTGAGCTAAGAATAAAGTATTTAGCACAGTTTTTAAGTGTTGGTGATCAGTTGGGCAGTATGATTACAATGTTTAAAAAACAAGACACAGAAACAATTGTAGATTTAGCAAAGTTTTTGTTTTTTTGCATTTCAGTTAAGATTGTCAATGTTAAATAATAATGAGGATTAATTGTCGCTGAAGGTTTTGTTGTTGCTGTATTTATTGTTCGGTTGTATGTATATATATTAGGCAGCATTGATGTGCAAGATTATAGATAGAGGAAAGCTTGGAACAAACCACTGTGTATTTTGCATACGTTTCAATATCATGTTTTCTATTTTTTCCTGTGATTCATGTGTACCCCCCCATTGAAAGGGGCTGTAGGCCCATATTCAATTAAACTGTGTCAGTGTCAGTGTCTCTCTCTCTCTCTCTCTCTCTCTCTCTCTCACACACACACACACACACACACACACACACACACACACACACACACACACACACACACACAATGCAACCGAACTTGCAAAGGGGTAAAGTATTTCGAAGCATGTTGGCCCCTCTCTCATAATTATCTTCTTCTTCTCGTTTATTTTTCTAGTCCGGGCAGAGAGAAGCAATTACCAAATTGCAGTGCAGCGCGGATTGCCACACTGACCCGATTTCGAAGGCAGCAAACAGGTCAATATCCAATACTCATTTCTTTTTCTTCCCTACCCCCTCCCCCCACCTATGGGCAAGCGGCCAAACAGCATTTCAGGTCAAAGCTGTCGCGTGGAACTGGGTCAAAGCTGAAATATCCGGGTCACTAAGTCTACACTGTCAGACTGCCTCCCTTGACTGGTGTGATGACGTAAACAAAGGAAGATGTATGATGTTGTATCTAGGCCAGCGAAAGAATCGATTGATTCGGTATTGATCTATGACAGACAATGACTGAAAACCGATGTGAACAGGAGGGGAGGGGAGGGCAGTGTAATAAAGCATCATAGGAAGAGAAATGTAAATCCGATGCGATCTAAAATGTTACGAACAGGGTGACCTGACAACGTGTGTATGTGGGTCACGAAAAGAATCGATAACAGCCCCGGGCATGATGTACCGTTAGCACAGATATTCCAGGCTATATCTTTGCCTTGAGTACAGAGAATGACAGAACAAGACTTGTCGGGTTCATGAAAATGTAACGGGAATAAAAACGTGATGTACAGACTGACCCGACAAGGTGCGAACTGAATCAGACATACCAAAGTAACGTTATGTCTCGCATAACACAACCCGCAAAATACAAAACGGGCAAAATTCCAAAAGAAACTGTCGTTAAATAATTATGCAAAAACACATTTAGGCTCACACTTGCAAACAACATAAAGCTATTACCTCATATCCTGTTTAGAGACCGTGCTTCCCTGCTTTTTTTCTGCTTTTTAAAGTTGTATTGTCATGAGTGCAATTTAACCAATACTCGCGAGAGAAGTGTCATTTCGTTCGCACTTATTTTTCCTTTTTCACACACACACACACACACACACTGTCTTTCTCTCTCACACACCAGGAAGTTGGAAATAAACACACCATTAAAGGAAATTAAAAAGAGAGAGAGAGAGAGAGAGAGAAACACACACACACACACACACGGGTCACATGATAGCTTAGATGAGTACAAAGCTCGCACAAGCAAGCATTCGACTGACGGGCAAAATGTCACGCAGTAGAGAATGAATTGAGAAATTGGGGTTAATGTTACGTGGCAACAGATGTTTTCGCTAAATCTACCTGCTGTTTTATCAATTCAACTCTGAAAAGCGACAAGAGAGAGAGAGAGAGAGAGAGAGAGAGAGAGAGAGAGAGAGAGAGAGAGAGAGAGAGAGAGAGAGAGAGAGAGAGAGAGAGAGAGAGACAGACAGACAGACAGACAGACAGACAGACAGACATATACTTAAATCCCCAAACTATTACCGCTGTCAGAAACGGATCCCAGAGAGAGACAGACAGACAGAGACAGAGATGCATACACGCTTATGAATTTACCAGACCTTCACTACTGTCACCACGTACAGATAACACACACACACACACACACACAGCGGGGACTGAATCAGTAGGGTTGCGTCATCACGTTGTAGCGACCCGCAAAGTACACCTCACGCCCACTGTTTCCGCCGCCGTCTGGCCTGAGCCAATCATCACGTGCCCACGTCGTCGGTTATTTTCTTACTGCAACAATCTGCGTTCACAAACAAATTAAAATGTGGAAAATCGATCGCCCTTGTAGTATAGAATGAAACACAACAAACACCGCTGTTTCCTTATTTGTCCGCAACGTACGTCAGCTGATCGAGGGAATCAAAGCCTACCGAGAGTGACGACATATATTTTTCAGTACTTCTTGTGACGTCGAGTAGTTTATGTTAATGTGGCTATGGCGCTTCTCGCACTGGACTAGCTTGATTCATTTTCACAGATAAATGTTCAGCTTATCAAACTCGCTCTTCTCCATTAAACACTACTAAAAATGTTAAAAGCGTATTTGTGCCCAGGGAGTCGAAGGTAAGCAAAAGTCGGCCGCTCCATTTTGACGACTGATATCATTGTTCTTTAATACCGTATATAAAATGCTGAATAAACTCATGTTTCATCCAACACAGCATACAACGTTGCCATTACCTATCAATCGTTTCGGCGCTCCCTTAAAATATATAGCCTGCATTTCCTTTCGGCGAAGCTATCTATGGTGACAGATGCAAGTTCTCTCCAACGAAATTGGATTTTGAATGATGAGTGTGAAAAAGGGGGGGGAGGGGGGGGGAGAGAGAAAACTAACTCCTCACGTTAGGATTCATATTCAGCTCGAAATCGCTACCACCATTCGAAATTCGATACCGTATTCTACAATACATCCTCTCCGTCGCCAGTGTGACTACACCCAAAAAAAGAAGCCCTTATTTTACTTTTGAAAGTCATCGTAGCGTTCAGGCGGTGTAAGGAAAATTACACCTTTTCGTAAAGGGTTGATTTATCATTGGTGATATTCAATGCATTCGTGCTTCCGCAACTGTATGTCATCAAAGGCATGCATGTCATCAACAAAGTGTGCGTTTGCACAAGGTAGAAGAGATTGGGGCAGTGATGTCAATGCACTCTTTGTTCTTTGATAAGAGACAGATAGGGAAGCAGGGTTTCATTTACTAGTGCGCCCTGCGCCATTGGCGCATTAAATCTGAAAATGTCCCATCACAATTCCCTTCAGTGCGTCAAAGGGCGCATTGAGATTACGTACCACTGCGCCACCAAATGTACACTTTACATCGGATTACACACACGCACGCACACACACGCACACACACACACACACACACACACACACACACACACACACACACACACACACACGTGCAGAGATAACACGATATAGCGGCTAATTCTCAGATGGCACCATATTGCACCATTTTGCATCTTTGGTCAAAACGCGTACAGGCCTCTTTGGCGCTTCTTGCCTTCGACTATGTCCCATCGGAATTTGGTTGAGGGGGACACATGTCCCATTGCCTTTTTCTCCCAGGTTAAACCCTGGGGAAGGTAGGGAGAAAAGGTGACATTTTTGACGAGAGAGAGACAAAAAGAGAGAGATATATACAGACAGACAGACAGAAAGAGAGAGAGATGGAGGGAGGGAGAGACAGATGGACAGACTGAACGGGAGAGATGCTGAGAGAGACTGGGAGAACTTTACTTCACGAAGTCAGCGACTTGCAGTTACGTCTTTTTGTCCGACATGTCCTTAATCAAAACAATACAAACGCTTACCAAAAGGAGACAGGCATTGTGACGAGAAAAAAAAGGGGGGGGGGGATAATGCCAGCTGTCGTCCCTCTCCCCTCGATGCATGCAGTGCGTGTAAGCGTCAAAGCAACACTTGTCGCACATGGAAACACCATCAAGCGTCAGCCCTTCCGTTTGGTGTGCGTCAACAAGCCTCTGGGGACACACACACACACTTTTACAGGACAGGGACAACGAAAAGATGATGGGGGCGGGGGGGGGGGGGGGGGGGGGGGGGCACGGCCAACCCCGACACAGCCTATGAGGATGCAAGGTCACCGATGCGCTGATTACAAAGTTGGCTGATTGCTGCATGATTGTAGAGGCCGCTAACGACTGACTGCAGTCAGGCCGAAGGGCCGATGTTCTGCTTGTTGGCTTAGACTAGTAACTTAGAGCGATAATTGCCTCAACTCGGGTCTGACGTGATTTTCCCTCTCAATTCTCCATGACGACAATAGCTGCAATGCTAGGTTAGCAGGAACGCTTGAGCTAGCAGCTCCATCGTGATATTTACAATCATGATATATATAGCTGATCAGTGCAATGAGTCCAATGACCTGTTGGTTCTGTCACACGGCAGGAAGGATTATCACAGTCCAAGAGTGCTACCTGCACGAGCAACTCAGACTGTGCTAGATAGTAAGACAGTCGAACCTGTCCCTGGTGACCACCTGTCAGTAACGACCACCTGCCCATTACGACCACCAAAAATGCTCCTAAAAAGACTTTTTCTTTCAAGCACCACATTGCCAAAGCGACCACCTCTCTACAAAGACCACTTTCGGTTCATCCCTCGCGCGGTCGTTATGGACAGGTTCGACAGTAGGACATGGAGCGAGAAAATCGTTATCACATACAAGTCACCGCGATAAACAGGATGCGTCTGCGTCGATGGATTTTACAGTTTTTACTTACTATGACGTCAGCTCTCCACATTGACTGCATATGATATGTCGGTTGGGTAACAGGATTCAATGTGCTGTGACTGATAGGGTTCGGTTGTACATCACCTATATTATACTACTTCTTGGTGATATATATAAACAGCTAGACCCGCTGTGCATATTTGTTCTCGGAAAGTGCACAAGTCATCAAACGTAAATGAAATGCGTCGCTTTTCTTTGTTTGAACGGCGGTTTTTGGAAACATTGAAACAAAGAAGACACAGAACACACAGGGAACTTTATGCACGCTAAAATTAAACCGGGAAACGTGCCCCTGATCTTGTGAAAAACGGGCGAAAGCTCAAATGTCAGTCCCGGTGACACACGATTACCGGTCACAATATATTCTCCACCCCGCACGTATTCTCATTCAGACAGACACACACACACAACAGGGCCGGACTAGGCTAAGAGGAGGGGGGGGGGGGGGCGCCAGTGGTAGTCCAGGGGGATGTTCCCCCTGGCGGAGTCAAGGGGCAGAGCCCCTTGAGGGGGTCAGGGAGCAAAAACCCCTGAAGCTGATGGGTGGAAAATGGTCGCTCCTTGCATGAAACGGCATAAAATAAACAATAATAAAAAAATGTTTTAAATAAGTTAGGTACATGTTTACGCTAGGGGGGGGTTGCACAACCCCCATACCCCCCCCCCCCCCCCCCCCCCGGTAGTCCGGCCCTGCACACACACACACATACACTCACGCTAGCCCCACACACTGACTCACACACACACGTTTACCATACAGGCCGAGAGGGTGGAACTGGGGTGGAGGAAGCAGAGAGAGAGAGAGAGAGAGAATACAGTGAACTCTTTGGGTAGAATTGAGAGAATTGTCTTGCCCCAGTTCTCCACCACAGTTAGTTACGCGTACTTAGCGGCCGAGTCTGCGAAATGTGACGAGAAACACGTACGTCCATGCCAAGGAGTCGGTACAACTACAGGCAACCATGGGAGACTCCCCTCAGACGTCAGTCCGCCGCTTTGGAAACTAAACAACGAGACATGACGCAGGCACACAGGAATCCGATAGAACTTTATTTTGATCTGGCTGTTGAGTAAGAAAGCAAAGCTAGCGACAAGACGTCAGTCAATCTCAACGAGACGGCACACGTCTCCATTTGACACTTTCTTGGGGAGGACAGACAGGGTCGCGTGTATTTTGGGATGTCGGATCCCACCCGCCCCGATGGGGCACGAGTTCTAAACTGAAGGTACCTGACAAAATACAGTGAGAGAGAGTGAGAGAGAGAGTAAGAGAGAGTGAGAGAGAGAGTAAGAGGGAGAGAGAGAGTAAGAGAGAGAGAGAGTGTAAGAGGGAGAGAGAGAGAGTAAGAGAGAGAGTGTAAGAGGGAGAGAGGGAGAGAGGAAGAGAGAGAAAGAGAGAGAGGAAGAGAGAGAAAGAGAGAGAGTGTGTGTGTGTGTGTGTGTGTGTGATTCTATCTCGTTAAAATTGTCATAGAACGACATGTATTTATCATCAAAAATAATCCATCAGGATGAGGATAGGATGGGGGGGGGGGGGGGACAATATCCACACAAAAAAAGGAAGAAAGGGGAAAAACAAAACAAAAAGGCACATAAGCCGAGAGACAAACGTTGACACAAATCATTACCATGTTTGAAACAGAACACAGATGAGAGAGAGAACAGAACACAAAGGTGGCGAAGAAGAAAAAACACACAATCAATGACACCAACAGCTATTAAGCGACGACAACAACCACAACATTCCGACACATCCCAAACTTTTATAAAACAACAAGAGTACAAAAACATGTAGGAACTCAGTCTCAAGTACGATGTTAACAAAGCCCCCCCCCCCCCCCCCTTAAAAAAAAGCAGCACAATAAAAAGATTCCCCCAACCTCACCCTCCAAACTGAGCAGTTTCGACAAGATCGACCCCGTTTCGAACAAAGACACTGAAAGTCGGAGCAAGAGAAAGAGCACACGACAGAAGGAGGGAGGGGCAGCGCCGATACAAGGCACAAGACAGTCACCCCCCAAAAAAACTCATTGTGTCCAACATTTCAACCAAAACTATGTCAAGAAGGAAAACTACACATAATACTCACAGCCACAAGATGCACTCTGCAGAGCCCATCAAAACACAATCCACACCAGTCGATGATCAATCAATGAAGTGAACTAGATAGGGAAAATAAGGCCGCACCGACACTGACACAAAGGGAAGGAAAATACTACTACAGTCTCGGCGCACACTCTAAGTCACTCACACAGCGACCACGTACACTGAGCGAGCGCGGCAGATGCAGCAGAAGTGATACTGACCACCAGACAAAGGCATTTATAACGGTACCGCGCACGTGCGTGCGTGCAAGTCACCCTTCTCACTCTGTGCGTGTCACCCCCCCTTCTCTGACAGACTTTTCTCTCTCTCTCTCTCTCTCTCTCTCTCTCTCTCTCTCTCTCTTTTCTCTCACTCTATTTCTCGCGGGCCGTGACTGAGTTGTGCAGCGGGTGAGGGAGGACACGCGAGAGAGAGGGAGCTGAGCGAGCGAGTTTCTTCACAAGCCAAGTCTGACGTACAGGGTCCATGCGGAAACCTCGAGCACACAGCCCGTTTCTTCGTTCATCTGACACTCTCCATTAAAAAGTCGACACATTTCCCAGCCAGAGTTCAGCGCGGAATCTCTCTCTCTCTCTCTCTCTCTCTCTCTCTCTCTCTGTTAGACTCTTGTCACTGGGACTATTCACACGACAAGTGCACCGGACAGGGCCAATGCAACGACGTTTACGCACTAGCAGAAGCCACTACACTAGAGCGGGCCGAGAGAGGGTGGGCGGGTTCTCAATGGAATATTTACCCAGGCCCTAACTGGGTCGATACGTCTGTCTTTACCTTCCTCGCTGCAGTCGGTACACCACGCTTTCCCTTCTCTTCCCCCTGCCTTGACCCCGGCGGCCCAGATAGGAACAGGCTCTAATTTTACCTGGCCAGACAGAAAACTGCTGAGGTGTTCGAACCGTGCTTGTAAGGCGAGGGACAGAACCGCTAGTGTTGGAGCGATCGAACTTGCACGAGTCAACACAGGGTCGCCGACTGACACATTTCACCTCTTGCTGCATACCTTTATGAGAACACAGGCGCTTGCATCAGAGTACTCAGCTCGGTCCCTGTTGGTGACCATTCCATCCTCCTGCATTTGCCAACTAAACCTTCTATCAAATATACCGCAGAGGAATATTCCTTCTGCACAATCTTTGCTTCTATACACTACAGACTCTTATGTTTCCAAGTCGATTAAAATGCAAAGCGCGTACACCTGAGGTAAAGCCTGACCTTAACCCTGAAACTCTTCATGTAGCATGAAGCAGTTTTGGTACAGTATATAATAATAAGTGCTGGAAGCCCATTTTTTTCATTTTTTTTCCATGGCTCCCTGTGGATGTTGGCCCGAGGTTCTGAGCACTCCATGAACTGTGTGGGTGGCACTGCGGGATGCACGTCAGACATACTCATATCGCTCTGCATGTTCTATCTCATCTTGCACTGCATATCCCTACATGCTGTCATCATCATTACTCTATGGCCATCACACACACACACACACACACACACACACACACACACACACACACACACATTCACTCACACACACGCACACACATACATAACACACAACACACACACACACACACACACACACACACACACACACACACACACACACAAGCCATCCCGCAAGTTCGCAACCCTAAGTCTTCATCCACACACTCTCTGCGCTGAGCTAATTTTTTTGTTTCGCCGTTGCGCACAAGCACCCAATGCCTCAGTAACTAGGGAGATTTAATAAACGAAACGTCGGGACGTTTCGTTTTGAAGTTGTGGTAAACGTCATCATTTCGGGGGTCTCTCGCTGGAAAGGTGAAGGTCAACTGAAACGGAACGTGGAACGTCAAAACGCAGTCACGTTTTCCACCCCCAAAAAACGAACAATATTTCGTCAACTTTTGTGAGTATTTTTGCACACTAACAGTTTTATTTGTTGGCCATTTTATGCATTGCTAGATTCATCAACCCTTTCACAGTCTTTCAGCGCTGAGAATGTGTTCATTGGAGGTAGACAACTGTTGTGAACTGAAATATTTTGAAGGGTGCTGATCCTGGTACATTTATCCAACTTCATGGTGAAGAAAGCAAATGGCGAAGCAGAAGTAGGTCATCGCATCGAATTTTTATTCTGGCTTCGTATGTGATTTTGTATAAACAAAGTCTGTGTGATTTATTTGGACTGAAAATAATCAAAGTATGCCCGATTCTGGACCACCTCCTAGGTTTTTTTTTTCCATTCTGATCGAGGACAGACGTGATAATTTCACTTGAAGATTTATCGCCCTTCCTTCATTCCGAAACGAAACGTGAATACATCTAAATCTATTGTCTGCGGCCTATGCCGTCTCGTTTCACGTTCCGTTTCGCGGGGTGACTCATTCACCAAACGAAACGAGCTGCAAAACGAAACGTGCTGTCCTTTGAATCTCCCTACTGTCAAGAACGCACCGTTTCTTCAGCATGCCAACCCGGTCGACCACCCTTATCTGCCTTCTTCGTCTAAAGCAGCGTCTCAATCAAGACTTGCCAGCTGTGTCGCTGGTTACTTGACAGCATCAAACCGAGATCAAATTACTTTTTAAAGGAATTCCGAGTGTCTTTGTTCTATTCTTTTACTGGTCTGGGGTCCATGCCTTCATGTATATGTTACAGTTAATCTGTGAAACCAGGGAATACGTGTATTAACTAAACTATTTTAGGTAATACATGAATTAACTGTTTTTTCCCGTCAGTTAATTCATGTATTACCTAGTTAATACACGTATTCCCTGGTTTCACAGATTAACTGTAACATATATATCACCTACAACATGACCGGAAACTTGATTTGGACACCTCTCCAGAAACAAAAGCACTGTTCTTACATTTCAGTATAAATATCGCGATCAATACAAAAGATTCCAACTACATTACAAGAATACAAGGTTAAAAGAGTGTTGTTGTTACGAATCTTAAACAAATGTGGCAGAGCGCTATTTAACCACAGAAGCATATATTAACGGAATTACATAGTTATCACGGTCATCACCAGGTTAATAGTGTGAAAAGTTTCTCACAAAGCGGATATCGGTTTGTTTGTCACCATTCATGCGCATCCATGTAATGTATACAAAAGTGACAAAAGTAAGTAATCCATTATTCTGGATTCGGGTGCAAGAAAACAAATCCCAATATGTGTGTTTCGGCTTCAAACATAGATACGACAGTGGCACGGTGGTCCGGTAATAATGATAAGAAAAATATAAAGACCACGCCTTCTTTCCTGCAAGTGTTTTTTTTTAACCTATACATCATTTCAAGGATTTCATTCGACCACAAGATCTTGCCTTGAAAAATAAAATAGGAACGTCACTGGTGTGAAAGGAAACCCATCAAAAATGGGCCTGGACAATCCCACCAACACAGTGAATACAGCCTGGGCTTTAAAGATACCCGTGTACACGATCATGCACAGCAACCGCTCATCTGTCCAGACTTTTACATGGGATACCTCAGATCATCCAACCCCTTCGACACATGACCAAAAGTCAACACGTAGGACGAGAATGTGTTGAGGAATTCATTCTGCAGATTATTATAAGTCTCAGTTACGAAAGAAATTCACCAAAACAAAACGAAACACACAAAAATCCTACCCTGAACAAAAAGCAGCCAGGCTGTGGATTTTTGGCATGGGCTGAACAATGTTGTCATTCCGTGTCAAAGTCCAAAGAAATGTGTCTGGGGCGGTGAACACACTTGCCTACACGAGAAGGATGGTACCTTTAACTGTGAGTACCCACCAACTGACTGTCAAACAAAACGAACAAAGCTGGTAACATCAAACAGGACGTGGTCGTCAAGGGGGACGACCCTTCCCTTCGGCCTTCCCTTCCCTTGCCTCCCACCTGCGCAGCGTGTCAGAGACTGAAGCGAACACGCAGAAACCGAGCAATACAAGGTGTGTGGAATCAGAGTGCGTGAAATTCCACACGCGCCCCTGGTCACTGACAGTGACATCCCAACTGGTAGTGTTACTCGTCCGACAGTCAGGGTATACCTACCACACCACACGGCATTTGTTTTTCTCTTCATAGCAAAAGGAAGTAATAGATAAATAAAACAATTTTAAAAATAAATAAAAAGAGAGAGGGAAGAGGGACACTTTCTTGTGCTGATACTAAAGAGAAAAACCCCACCATTCAAACAAGAAAGAAAAAAAACGTATACCCATAACGACCATTCGATCAGGCTGTTTACCATCCGAGTCATCGTCCAAGATCAAAGGACGCCAGACCAAAACTGGTTTGACATCAGGGCTCACACGCACCGCTCCACTAACGATCATCTGGGCTGAGATGCACGAAGTGAAAGTCAGTGCGTGCCACCCAACTTGGTGAGAGCCAGCTGCATGTCTGATTGGTGGAAATCACAAGAAATCTCAGTTTCAACCAACCAGACCCCGCGGCTGGTTCCCATCCAGTCAAGTGGCACCAACTTTCGCTTCGTGCAGTTCAGCCCTGGTTCCTCCCCTTACAGTGTACACTATTATTTACTAATTATAAGCGACAATACGCATACAAATGTTGAGTGCGAGTGTTGGTCACTGCATCGGAGCTTTCAGCACGTGACATAAGCTTTTGAAATCACATTCACACAAACCAAACACAAGCGCCCGCACACAAGCGTCCACACACATACACACACACACACTTACTTTCGTAATTAAATGTGTCTCACAGTAATGAAACAGGCAAAGTGACCATCTCATCATGTGTCTGGTGACTATGGATCAACACATAGCGCCAAAAAGAGCTGCATTTCTTCACGTAATAAGCCCTGCATACATCGCGGTCACGTCGCTTTGAAAACTCTGTTGTGATGGGGTTGGGTTCTTTTTCAAACTGATTTCATGTCTAGGAGATAAAGCTCCAGTTATCGATATTCTACATATAAATGAATCAGCCTGATTTTCTTGGCCCATCGTTGGCTTTAACTGTGAACAAACAAAAGACCTATACCACGACGTCAAACTACCGAGTCGGGCGAAGTCGAATAAAATTACCTCAATCGTTTCGATAACGTATAGGAGAAGGGCCCCGAATAATTATGGACCCCTTTTTGTTTCATGCTGATAACTAGCCTGCCTTCTTGTGAAGAAGTTTGACTTTGAGCTTTGTTCTCTCTTTCGTGAACCGTGATGTCTAATTAGCCTTTGCAGCTAACATTGACCGGTGAAGAGGCCATCGCGAATCATTGGTAAAAGCCCACTTTACTTAAAAAAAACAAAAAACATGACACAACTCGGTGCTTGTCAGACTAATTCAAACATGCATCAGATTTATTTGTTTCAGTTCGATGAGAACATTATTTGAAGCATAATAAGAAACAAAAGAATGTATCAACTTTCACGTAAAGAAGACTATTTTTGTGTGTGAAAAAGTTGAGGGCTTGTTATGTTATCTTCAGCCAGCTTCTTCTTCCTTAATTAATCACAAACGAACACTACATCCCCTCTCTTCTGCACGTAACTATAAAACGAGAGTAGCTGCTTAGCTTCACGCCATATCCTCTCCAACGATCTGTTCAAGACAGGACCACTCTGGCCACGCAGTGTACACTCAATGAAAAAAAGATGATGCATTCGTCTCGCTGGGACTTGAAACGCACGCATAACAAACCCTTACTCCTCGTTGTTCAGTCTTATGCATGTACTAGTGATGTGCACGACATGCTAAGCCACAAAGCAGGGCAGTCGAAGCTGTTGCCTCCATTATTCCAAGTTAGAAATATGAGCTTAGCTCATGCGCAATTTTAAATTGTACTATTTTGTTGTTGTTGTTGTCGTATTGTGCACTGCAATCACGAAGACTGCAACAATAATAATACATACGCTGCAGGTCACCTTTTCATTTCTTATACTTCTTTCTCGAACAAATGTCAAAAACGTCTTTATTTTTTCTTGCGCACTGTAATCACGAAGACTGCAACATTTCTTTTGTCCCTTTTCATTATCCTCTGTCATTTTTCTCTCTCAACAGAACGAAAAGAAAGCAAATACTGCTAGCACGACACGTCTAGTACTGTAAACCAGTCAAGTTCACCCACACTAAATTGCCAAGTCCAAAAAGGCAGCAGACAGACGGTTATCGCGCACGGCACCTGCTTATGGCTAAGGGGCCAATCAATCATTATTATGCTTCCACAGACAAGGCCCAAGAGGATCTTGCAGCCATCAGCGCTTTAACAAATAGATGGCCGCCAGAGTCGCGACATAGCCCCTGGGCAGTCACCAGGCAGTACGTTGTCATGGTGCTGCTACACAACACCAGGCCACAGAATGAAGGCTTCACTTCACTCACATCAAAGAGACGGCAAACAGCTCGCGCTTTTTCGCAACCCACTGTCGTCGTTTCGAGTGGCGTTCTGACGACAACTTGGGACAGGTAAAGAACTAAGGACGACCCCACATAGGACTGCACCCAAAAGGGCTGAGCACTAAGAATCGTTAACTTGATCGGTAAAAAGATAAGACACAAGGAGAACCAAACACACAACTTCTATGTTGGGTTCTCCTAAAAACTGCACCAAAAGGGCTGATCTGAGCGATGCCCATTTTTTTTCTTTTTTCTTTTTTTCAACTTTTTTTTTATTCAACAACACTCATCAAACAATCATGGCAAACTGGCAGTGCACATATATGAAACAAGTACATGTAATACAAATGATTGCATTTCATGGCGGACAAAACATTAGTTTTTAGAAACACTGATCAGTACTCAAAAAGTTAATTTTAATTGCAAGGTTGCAGTAACAATTGCCCATACAAAACATGTTCTTATGATTCATTACACAATTCCTAAGTATGATGCCCATTTTTGAATATACTGATCCTGTCTCATTGTTATTCGATGTACATATTTATCCACCTGATGTGCATAGATATATGCTAATTCTTGTAAATAAACAGGAAGTCTTGGTCTTGTGTTTGCAATCCTGCATTTATACACATAGAATTTTGCGATTAATAAAATATGGTCAAAGCCTGCATCTGTTTTAATATTATCATCGTAGCCAAAAAGTACAATTGTAGAGTTAAGTTTAAGCCTTGAACAATTATGGCATTTGTCGCGCAAATAGTTCTCAAAGTCTACCCAAAAGGCCTGTGCGTGCTCGCAGTGCCATACATAATGATAAATTGTGTCTCTTTCGACTTTGCAAAAATTGCAAAGATTGCTCGCGAGCACGCCCATGTCCCTGAGGATTGAATTTGTCACAAGCACTCTGTAGTTAATCTTCATTTGAAACCACTTCAGCTTAACCTCTTGTATTTTCCTTGTTACAGAAAAAACTTTGGGCCATACAATATCTTTGTCTATTAAACGTTCCCAGCTTTTACAGCGATGCCCATTTTTACTTTGATAAGGGCAAGTTAAGCGCTTGGAGCTGTGAATCGGGACTTGCGCTATAGAAACGTGATTTATTATTATTATCATTATCCCATGTACTTACTGCAAGCAGCGAGCAGAAACTCTGCCATAAACATAACTGAATCCAGCGGGTCTTGACAATGCTGAGAGGCTGAATACTCAATCAGGTGACTATAAAACAGCATCGATCTCAATCAAGAGTTGCCAGTCGTGTTGCATGTAACTAACCCAACGTGGATGCATTGACCCCAGATCAGATACTAAGAAGGACCCTTCATTTTTTAGGTAACCGTCCTGAAGACAATGCAGTTGAAGACCAAAATCCTTTGCAGCCAGACAGATTTCTTTAATATGATCTCTTCTGTCGTGTCTGCATTACAACCGCTGTCACTGACGCCGGCTATATCGATCAGAATCAACAATTCTTAGTCGTGTTGCAGGTGACTTGAATGCATTGACCGTAGTGACCAATAAGGAGGAAGGACATTTCCATTTCAGGTAAAGGGTTTAAAGGCCAATATCCGCTTGTATGCGGCTTCAACAGATGTATAGGTGTGATCTGTTCTGTCCAGCGTGTCTGCACTGCATTCGCTGCCACTGACTGTAACAAGCGCCCGTGCAACACCAACTACGCTCGCAACTCGATTGCCTTACAGTTTTAACACTGCTGACAATTCAACAAGACAGAAACGCGAGCAACAAAAGTATTTATTCCAAAGGTAAGTGCTGAAGAAACCTAATAAGACAGAGGTAACCGTCTTAGCAGTTGCATAAAGTAATCGGATGAGACGAAAAGCCGAGGTCCCTTCGTGTACACTACATTGGGGTGTGCACGTTAAAGATCCCACGATTGACAAAAAGGTCTTTCCTGGCAAAATTGTATAGGCATAGATAAAAATGTCCACCAAAATACCCGTGTGACTTGGAATAATAGGCCGTGAAAAGTAGGATATGCGCCGAAATGACTGCGATCTGCTGGCCGATGTGATTGCGTGATGTATTGTGTAAAAATTTTCCATCTCACACGGCATAAATAAATCCCCGCGCCTTGAATATAAGCGCGATATAAATTGCATAAAATAAAATTAAAATAAAAAAATAAAAGAATAAATCCCTGCGCTTAGAACTGTACCCACGGAATACGCGCGATGTAAGCCTCATATTGATTGATTGATTGATTGAAAATGCAAGCTAAGGCTGAAGAATACGAAGATTTTAAATATAAATCAGAAGTGTGTATAAAGATTTATAAACGAAGAGTGTTGTGAGGATGGAAACCAAAGAGGCAGCCCTTGACATAAAAGCTTTCCCGTAACATTTAACAGTCCCATCAACAGGTTCAACGAACAGTAAAACTCTATGCCAACAGCTGTGCAATGCTATTGGGGTGAGAACTCACCGAGATGGAAGAGAGAGAGAGAGATCAGCAGCTCTGAGAGAGAGAGAGAGAGAGAGAGGGAGAGAGAGAGAGAGAGAGAGAGAGGGAGAGAGAGAGATAGAGATAGAGAGAGAGAGAGAAAGAGAGAGAGAGAGAGATAGAGAGGCAGAAACAGAAAGACTGACAGGCAGACGAATGGAAAAACTGTTCAATACTCGACTCTCAGAGAGAGAGAGAGAGAGAGGGTCAGCAGCCCTCCTGTGCACTATTGGAGTGGTATGAGTGTGGTGACTACCAGCCTTCTTCCATGCTGCCCTCCCCTCCGTCCCTCCCTCTTTCTCCTAACTGCTTGCCACTGCCGCCTCAGGTCAACCAGAGGCCGCGCCAGGCAACTGAACTTGCCCCGTCTGGTATGCAGGCGTCGGGGTGGGGGGGGGGGGGGGGGGGGGGACAAGGTTGGAGAGGGAAGGAGAAGGGGAAGGAAAGAGGCTGGGGAGGACCTTTGCCAGCGAGGTCAGCATCAAAAGAGAGTTGAGCGCTCACAACAATGCCAGCTGCGATGCCCAGGCTCGATAGATGATTGCGCACCAACACTCATCCATCCCACTTCCCCCACCCTATTCTCCTTCCGAGAGCTGTTGGCAACTATTTACTATGCACACTTCGTTACAAGATTTTAATCTTAGTGCTAAGGCGGAGAAGCATTATTCAGTAATATTCAGAATTGAATGATTATTCAATCAGCATAGCTGTTTTTAACTGCAGCTGCACAAAATCTTCGCATATAACCTGACCTTCATCGGAAGCGCACTGTTGGTGAGTAACGTGTTGGTCTTTGCGGGCAAAATCAAACTCTTTGTTTTCACGGTGTGTTCAGATCCTTTTTCCTGGCTCTTTTATGGTGTAGTTCGCTGCCTTGCCAACGGACCAGTAAACGTGAGCGAGTGACGTTTTGCCAAGTGACTAGTCAGATGAACGGTGAAAAATACGAACATTCAGCACTCCGGCCAATGCTGAAAGTGAAAGTAGCTGACACCAAATATATGCTGCTGTTAGCAGTAAAATGTCTTTGCTGACAACGCATCTTTCGTGCCGTCCTTGCATTTGTGCCACAGGTTTTGATATCGAGCCACAAGCCTGGCTTTTTAGGTCATCTGTGATCAGTGCCAGCGGGCGACTCGCGCAAGGGAAACAAGGCAATCTGGCCATCGCAACGTCGGATAATCACCCTGCTCTTCTGACGTAAAAGTTCATTCCTGTCAAACACGTCCTTCAGGCAAAAGTCGACAATGTGTCACCTTCATTCGAGATCTGATGTCTCCCATGTTCTGGCTCAATCTAGTTATTTTGACATACAGTAGCTGCAAGTTGTGCAACCTACCAGTTTACTTATTCATTGTTGAAAATGACGAGTTCTCTACGTAGGAAAGAACAATGATTTCAGAACAATACGATAATTACATGTTTTCATAGAAATCAAACGCATGGATATTGAGTAACAACTGCATTCTTGGATTGATATTATATGAAGTCAAAATAAACCTAGAAGTAGAAACCAAACTTGGAGGTTGGTAACGATAGCCAGTTATTTCTGGAATAATACCATCTTAACTATTCAAATACATGTTCCAAAACAGACAATGTCTTGTCAAACGAATCTCCCTCAAGAGAATTTCCTACGCAAATAGAAACATAAATATTGCTCTGGGGGCGCTCACTTTGATGTGCTGTCGCGTCGTGACCGCTTACTAGTGTGTAGCGTGGCTTCGTGACCGCAAGCAAGTACTATATAGCCTCTTTACAAAATAACTACAGTTATCACTACCAAAGCTATTGTTTTGAACAGATAAAATAAGAATGTGGAATAGTTGTTGCGTTATTGATTGTGAA
Organism: Littorina saxatilis; assembly: GCF_037325665.1. Lineage (NCBI taxonomy): Eukaryota > Metazoa > Mollusca > Gastropoda > Littorinimorpha > Littorinidae > Littorina > Littorina saxatilis. The sequence continues at coordinate 44,482,958 of NC_090247.1, read as the reverse complement.
AGGCTACATGAAACCATGCTACTCCTACTCTCTCTCTGACTTCTGTAACCACAACGGAACTTCAAACAAAACTAAGGCCTCCGTAGGAGGTAAGTCTTCAAATAAACGCATGAAAAAACACGTTATCCTGTGAACTCAGCGTTAGTTTTAATGGTTAAACATCATTCTGCAACCTACTGACCTCGTGAGGTGTCATGACCATATCCCACTGAGGAAAAAACCCAGAACCTTTCCATGTTTTCCTCCTTGCACAGATATGGGAAATTTGGTTTGACTACAAATGCGCAATAACAGATATCTATCACTGGACAAACTCTGTGATGCAAGCCTTGATGACGTCACACAGGATTGGTCTTTCAGGAGTGGTATTCAAGAAGAAAAAGAATTTGAGGTGGTTTCAGATTCTGAAGCCGTTTTAGCTACTACGCTTTAACTTCCGATTTTAACTGGCATTCACGAGTCCCCCTCCGAACGCTGTTAGCTAACAAGGTTGTCTATTTATAAACCACGGGGTTTCCCTCACTTCCTGTTCAGTGCGCACGGGCAGTAGGTCTTATCCGCCTTCATCGCTTTTATTCCGCGAACGAACACGTGTGCATTACATTTACTTTAGTCGACATGTACGGAACATCCATCGGACAAGCGAAAGCGCAGGCACACGAGGAAGAGATGGAGGGGAAGAGGAAACGAACTGGACTGACAGCGAAACGCGGACAAATACGAGATACTGCTCGCGAAAGATTTCAACCGATGCTCGATCATACCGGCTTGTGGTGAAAACGTGCTCGCGTCTTCTTTAATGCATTACAGTGTCCATTTCTTCTACTGATTCCGTGGCCGAACGGTTCTCACATTCGCCTGATGCGCGATTGAGTCGAGTTCAAATCACCATCTGTCCGCAATTTTTTTTACTCTTTGGCATTTGTTTATTTTTGTTTATTGTCTTCATGTGCAAAAGAGTACGTTATAATAGCAAATTGATTTTTAAAAAAATGGTTTTTTTAGGCAGGAATGGGGTTTTTTTTTTGGGGGGGGTTACCATGATATTAATTTATTGAACTTAAACATGTAAATATTTGATTTAAAAAAAAATATGAAGAAGGATGCTCCCCACTTAAAAAAACAAAGGTAAAAGAGAAGACAAAAAAAAATAAAACTTTCTGTACAAATCTACATCGTCATATTTATCCACAGGATGAATGCGATCCCGGAAATTTCTTCTCAGATTTCTTCTCTCGGCATATTCCAACATCATGAAGGCCGCCATCTTGAATCACGAAGATAACACGGTGTTAGCGATTGCAGAGACGTTACTATGAAGGCGTCACGTGACTCTGGCGGGTCACAACGGGCTTTCGTGAATGCCGATTAGCGCGACTTACAGCTCAAACAGCGCCACCATGCGGCCAAGTGGCGCTAAAGATGTTTCTTGAATACCAGTCCTGGTCAGTAAAATAAAAGTAGCAAATATACAACAAAAATCTGCTGCTCCATAAACGATCTACTGATTGGCCAAAACTTTACTCCACTGTGACCTTGAAATCTGACCAGGATCAAGCATACTTGGGTAATATATAGGTCATCAAACCCTTGATTGTTCAGGTGAGTCAAAGATACAATTATTCGGAAACTGCAAGTCCTATTTAAACAAGAAGGGCAAAGCCCATACGACTCACATGCTTGACCTTTACATGACCTTGACCTCCAGCTAAACCTAGCAATGACATCATACACTAAGAACTGCTTTACACATTTTTGCTACCAAAATACATGTGACCTTGACCCAAGGTCAAGGTCATCCAAGGTCATGCAACACAAAGCTGTTAATTCAAGTCATAGGAAGTACAATGGTGCTTATTGGCTCTTTCTACCATGAGATATGGTCACTTTTAGTGGTTCACTACCTTATTTTGGTCACATTTCATAAGGGTCAAAGTGACCTTGACCTTGATCATATGTGACCAAATGTGTCTCATGATGAAAGCATAACATGTGCCCCACATAATTTTTAAGTTTGAAACAGTTATCTTCCATAGTTCAGGGTCAAGGTCACTTCAAAATATGTATACAATCCAACTTTGAAGAGCTCCTGTGACCTTGACCTTGAAGCAAGGTAAACCAAACTGGTATCAAAAGATGGGGCTTACTTTGCCCTATATATCATATATAGGTGAGGTATTAAATCTCAAAAACTTCAGAGAAAATGGGAAAAATAGCTGTTTTTTAGACAACATTTATGGCCCCTGCGACCTTGACCTTGAAGCAAGGTCAAGATGCTATGTATGTTTTTGGGGGCCTTGTCATCATACACCATCTTGCCAAATTTGGTACTGATAGACTGAATAGTGTCCAAGAAATATCCAACGTTAAAGTTTTCCGGACGGACGCCGGGACGGACGGACGGACGACTCGGGTGAGTACATAGACTCACTTTTGCTTCGCATGTGAGTCAAAAACGGAAGAATGGATAAAAATAAAATTAAAAAACACAATCATATCAATGTGTCTGCAAAATAAAATGTGCACCACAGACTTCATTGTCTTCAACGGAGTACTAATCCCTCTTAAAAGTTACGACCCCTCCCGGCAACCTTCACCTTCAGTACATCTACGTATTTTTTTCTCTTCCGATTATGTCTTGATGGTGCATCATGCACTGCACCAAGCTTTATAACACAATCCTACGAGGTTCAGAGACAAAAATCTTATCTGAAGTCGTGACTTACAGACCAAAAACTGAAACAGTTATGAGGCATTCTGAAAGAAAACAATTATCACGACATGAGTTCCAATGCAAGGCCTTCAAAATGGTATTTAATGTCCTTGTTCAAAACCCCTTTAGTCACTAAAGTTATGGGAAGAAACAAGCTGTCTCAATCTTGACACTGTATACCGACTTCGTAAAAATATCAACTTCGATCGCGAAAGCTGCAATTATTTAAAGCACGTGGGTAATCAAGAAGTTGCAAATGGATGCAAATGATGATCTCGGTCTAAGGGGAAAAACTAAAAGGGAAAGAAATAACACGCGAACCAAACAAAGGTAAGCCAAACACACACAAAAAGTGAAAAACTAATGAAATATTATAATAAGTGCAGAAAAAATACACAGCAAAAACAGTTATCTCAAAATGTGCGTGAGAGATTGTGCCAGTTCAATACTGGTATGGAGTTAACCTAAGAAAAACTTCACACCCGCTGAGCTTGTCGCGGTTAGTGGGGAAAAAGTCAGTAGGGCAGAAGAAATCAGAAGTGATGAGACTAGAAAGAGGCAGGTCACCTCACTATCACGCTCTACAATGGAATGTCCGATTTGCCTACATCAGCACAATTTATACCACAGTTATATCCGGCCCGAGTTGCATAGATCTGCATCTGTGCAGACTGGACCAAAATAGACCGTGCTCCCCGGACGCTGCTTCCATTCTCTTTCTAATTTGGAACGTCAGGCAAACACTACGAATTGCATCCTCCTACCCAGCACAAAATGCCAACGAAAGCTACTAAAAAAACACATCGATGAGAACAGGAGTGGCGGTGTCGAAACGAAAAAAATCACAGGTCTTATATAATTCAAATGGGAGAAAGTGACTCGATTTTGCCAGCAATGGAACGAACAAGTATTCATGAACTTTACTTATAAATCTGACTTTACTTTTCCTAAAATGGATGCTCTATCGAAAGTCTGCTTTCTGTGACGTCAGGTTAGTTATATTTCATAATGTAGCGAATTAAAATAGAACACAAATTGCCTTGAAGACCACCAAGGTGAGTCAGTGAGCTGACAATCGCATCCGCCTACCTCTCGCAAAATGTCATATTTAGTTAATAAAATGTGTGTGTGTGTGTGTGTGTGCCCGTGTGGGTATGTGTGTGTGTGTGTCCGTGTGGGTATGTGTGTGTGTGAGCGTGCGTGCGTGTGTAATGGAAGATCAAAGTGCACGTCTAATTTACCGCATGCACTTCAAGGAAGTCAACCAGGCAGCGGGAGCGGCGGATTGGGGGGGGGGGGGGGGGGGGTGTGTGATTATAAGCATGGATCGTGTTGAACTCGAGGACAAAGTTATGACACTTCCTTGTAATTTGTATTTCTTACATAAATATTCTTGTTGTGGTACGTGTCTACTGTGTATACATACATGTGTGCAACACCCAGACAACACGTTGATAAGTGAACATTTAGCTGCATCGCTGCACTTAACTACCAAGTTGTTTATGTATTTTAAATGCGTTCTCCGGTATTACAAATCTGAATCCATTCAAACGATGAAAATTACCAACTCAAGCATGACTTTTCATGTTGTAGGAGCATAATAGTTCTGAAATTACTCATGAGAAAAAGATTAACTATCTACAGCGGGCAGAAATGAGAAATGTGGGATAAGGCTAATATTTACATGCACTGTGAACTTTCTTCTGCTACAGTATTATATACATGTACAAAATGTACACCCCCACACACACACACACTCACACCGCGTGTGCATACTGCAACAGACTTCACATATATTATATGATAAATATTATATACAAGACACATACTCTGTTTCATTCATACACACGTCCTCCAACATGCTCCTAAATTGCAACGACTTTCAGGATATTAAAATAATACTTATCCCTCTTATAATGATTGACACTGAATTCCATTCAAACGTTAAGAAAAAGTACTTCTCTCTCTCTCTTTCTAAGCCCCCCTCCCCTGTAAAATTCATAAAACCTAACAAGAAGGGTTGAGGCGACAACTACAACAAAAGACATACAGCAATACAAAGGCCACAAAATACAACACAGCTTTTTTTCCGACTTCACTGAAACCTAATACAACGTGACAACATTGGCCACTGGTGTAAGTCAGTGTCACCACGCTCTGACTTTAACAAGTACTGACACAACAATGACTGTAGGTAAGGTAAAGAGTGCGACGGGCTGAATTCCATGGCTGACTCAGTGACAATATTTGCTGTAGCCTTCATATGCCGCCGCCCACAGCCGTCTAGGTCAAACGGTGAACTGGCACTGCGGTCAAAAACTACTGGGGAAAACCGCCGATAGCCACATTAAGACCATTTCAGTAACGCATAGCGGAAAACAGAATAATAAATCCAATGTATCCATCAAAACCGAAAGACTATACCGATTTCTGAAAGCAGAATGATCGACCCAATATAAAACCAAAAGACCTAACCCGATAAAATTCAAATCAGAACACGAACCTGCCAACTAATGTGCGGCAAACAAATGATTACTCTGTAATTTACATTGATGGCCTTCAATTCCAAGGAATGTGCATTCATAAAACAAATGTCGTTTGGCCAGAAAATCTGCCAATCACAGGCGATCCTTATGTTATTATCTGATTAACGGACTCGTTTATGATTTGTGTGTGTGTGTGCAATAAATGGCATTATTAAAATCAACCCTGTTTTAGACAATGTTCTGCTTTTTTAATGACAACTTTCCCAATCCCTGACGTGGCAATCTGATACCGTATAGCACAATGCACTACCATGCAACGTATTGCCAGCTGCAGTAGCTAATTATCATAGACTGACACCTATTTTACTACCCACAAGTGTCATAATCGTACATTTTCTGTAATTCTTTCTTTTTTAAGAGATATTGAATCCAATACTTGTCAACTAACATCAATCAACAAAAATATAATTATGGTATATGAGACTCCAGTGCATGCATCATGGACGGATTCTTGTCATATTCTCAGCACACATATCGAGCAAAAAGCGAACGATGTTAATGTGCGAAAGATTTCTACCATAGCCACTGGCACCCCGATCTCCAGCTCTCCTTCGGTCCTATGTTACTATGCGGTCGACCTATTTCAGCTTCCGGGGTGCGTCTCTTGTGTAGCTTTTGACACGTGTTCAAACCTCTTTCCATCTTCTAGGGTGCGGCTTCTCTTCAGCTTTTGACATTGGTTCCAACCTCTTTCCATCTTCTAGGGTGCGGCTTCTCTTCAGCTTTTGACACTGGTTCAAGCATATTTGCTTTTCTAAACGCGCCTAGGAGGCTAGAGTGTTTCCAAATACCCTACTCTTTGAAAAAAATGAACACACGCTTAAGTTTGACGTGCTGTCCCGCTGAGCGGGTCGAAAAAGAGAAGTGGCAGGCATAACTTTGTGTTCCGGGTGACACCAGCCATACACACCCAGCACATAGCGCTCAACTACACACTGTTTATGGTCTGTCACAGGGGAGGGGGTACTTTAATACATTTCACTGTTGCTTTATCCGCTGGAGCATGAACTGAATGCATCTGATTTTGTTTTAATAGTCATTCCATATCCTACTAGCTTTTTTCTATATAGTGGTGTGGTGGGTGCTTTGTTTTTTTAGCACATATGACACCCTAGCTTTTTACATTTAGTCAAGTTTTGACTAAATGTTTTAACGTAGAGGGGGGAATCGAGACGAGGGTTGTGGTGTATGTGTGTGTGTCTGTGTGTCTGTGTGTGTGTGTAGAGCGATTCAGACCAAACTACTGGACCGATCTTTATGAAATTTGACATGAGAGTTCCTGGGAATGATATCCCCGGACGTTTTTTTCTTTTTTTCGATAAATACCTTTGATGACGTCATATCCGGTTTTTTGTAAAAGTTGAGGCGGCACTGTCACACCCTCATTTTTCAATCAAATTGATTGAAATTTTGGCCCAGCAATCTTCGACGAAGGCCGGACTTCGGTATTGCATTTCAGCTTGGTGGCTTAAAAATTAATTAATGACTTTGGTCATTAAAAATCTGAAAATTGTAAAAAAAAAAATTGTTTTTAAAACGATCCAAATTTACGTTTATCTTATTCTTTATCATTTTCTGATTCCAAAAACATATAAATATGTTATATTCGGATTAAAAACAAGCTCTGAAAATTAAAAATATAAAAATTATTATTAAAATAAAATTTCCGAAATCGATTTAAAAACAATTTCATCTTATTCCTTGTGGGTTCCTGATTCCAAAAACATATAGATGTGATATGTTTGGATTAAAAACACGCTCAGAAAGTTAAAAAGAATAGAGATAAAGAAAAGCGTGCTATCCTTCTCAGCGCAACTACTACCCCGCTCTTCTTGTCAATTTCACTGCCTGTGCATCGAGCGGTGGACTGACGATGCTACGAGTATACGCTCTTGCTGTAAAAATGCAGTGAGTTCAGTTTCATTCTGTTAGTTCGACAGCTTGACTAAATGTTGTAATTTCGCCTTACGCGACTTGTTGTTTTTGTTTTTACATCATCATACTACAACCTACTTTGTCTTTTTACAATGAGTTTGTTTGTTTGTTTGTTTGTTTGTTTGCTTAACGTCCAGCCGACCACGAAGGGCCATATGCAGGGTGGTGCTGCTTTGACATATAAAACGTGGGCCACACACAAGACAGAAGTCGCAGCACAGGCTTCATGTCTCACCCCGTCACATTATTCTGACACCGGACCAACCAGTCCTAGTACTAACCCCATAATGCCAGACGCCAGGCAGAGCAGCCACTAGATTGCCAATTTTAAAGTCTTAGGTATGACCCGGCCGGGGTTCGAACCCACGACCTCCCGATCACGGGGCGGACGCCTTACCACTAGGCCACAAGTGCCGGTCTTTACAATGAGTAAGTTTTGACTAAATGTTTTATCATAGATAGGGAATCGAGATGAGGGTGTCTGTGTATGTGTAGAGCGATTCAGAGAAAACTACTGGACCTATCTTCATGACACTTTACATGAGAGTTCCTGCCAATCATATCTCCAGATTTTTTTTCATGCTTTTGATAAATGACTTTGTTGACTTCATATTTGTGTTTTTGTGAAAGTTGAGGCAGCACTGTCACAACCTCTGTTTTCGATCAAGTTATTTGAAACTTTGGTCAAGCAATTTGCAATGAAGCCCGGACGTTGGAATTGCATTCGAACTTAAAACTCTAACTAAAATTAAAATAGTAGTAATCGATCCAAAAATGATTTCATCTTATTCTTTTACATTGCCTGATTCCAAAAGCATATAGATATTTTATGTTTGGGTTAAAAAAAAGCTCATCAATGAAAAAAGAATAAGGAAAAGCAAGGTTTCCTGTTTAGCACTCCATGCTACTGCGCTATACTGGCTTGTCACTTTAAGCGACCAGCGGCTGGTGCAGTGCGTTCAATTTGATTCTGTGAGTTCAACATGCAATGGTGTTTTTTTAAGTACCGGTACATGTACATTATTATGGTTTCACGAAGAAGTGAAAAGAACAGGTCTTTCTCTCTTTTTTTAACTCTGCACAAAGTAAGGTCATTTTTATTTGATTTTAGATAATTAAACTGAACAGAACAAAGCCTTCCTGAGTTTTATCCTTCTGACAGCTTGGTCAAAACCAATTTGTGAAAGCAAACTTATAGCACAATACAAGCCAATGTTTCAATGCCTGAGTGAGTGCTTTGGCATACGGATAGAATCATATCTCATTTTATGCAGAAGTGAACCAGAAAGAGGTGATGTCCCTGATGAGAGAGCGGAACAGGCTAACTAAAGTTACTGCTGAACCCTTTCTTTCTCTTTCCTTTTTTTTTTAAAGAAGAAGAGAGGCACAACGAAATGCGCACTTTACGATGCATTCTATTTCTACAGCAACATGTCACTTGTCACATCTGCAAACTTATTACTGCTGCAAGTATCCCCTCACCCTTTCATCCCAACCTCTTCAATTTACACCTGGCAGTTGATAAAGGGAAGATAGGACCAAGGTAAGAAGCGAAAGAGCCTGTACTGAAGTACTGCACTCTTGGGCAAAACTATGATAAGATGTATACACGCATAACCCATTCAGAGTACACTCATGAGACAGCCGTTGAAGAAGCAGTCCGCTGCAACAGAACTTCCCAGTTTGGGTTCAAGACACTGTCAACGGCTGTTGGCTTGAACGGCTTGAGCTGCCGCACTCAACATGCAAGCAAAAGTTCAAGAAGTCCTACAAAAGCTACAGCTCTTTTTGTAGAAGGACCCCCCCCCCCCACACACACACTCTTCTCTCCTCTCTACTGTCCTTTACATCATTTCAAAGTCGCTTGGCCAAGGACCAGCCCGAGACAAGACAATTATGCTTACCTCATCCCAGAATAATATACTTGAAACTGGACAACAGTGTCCCCAAATGACCTGCAGGGTCCCGCGAGGACACTAACTCACTTTATGGGGATTCACGTAATACGCCGCATGTCAACCATCATAGCCCAAGAACCCGCATAACAATTATCATAATGAAGAGCATGTCGTATTTCTCCTGCCCTTTGCAACACATTCCTACCCCCCCCCCCCCCCCCCCAACTGCCGAGTTCATTTGTCAAAAGCGTCAAAAGAAACAGCTACTAATACGTGCTATTTTATTCACTGCAATATTTATTTAGGAAAGCTCCCCTCTTCTACTCAGGCTTTGACAAATATATTTCTTAACTTGGCAGCCTTCACCACACAAACTGTGTGAATTCAGGCTTTCAGACATGTCACATGTATACGTGCAACCTGCAAGGATGACAGTCATGCTTACCGAAGTCCACATCCGGCCTCGACCCCTTTTCTCTTTGTCCGCAGCATACTTCTCTGGTCACATGCAGACCACCACTCGAATCACCTCACTCCTCCCCCAACCCTCCCCCAATGTTTTCGTCCAGCTGTATGGTTCCGCCAAGGTGACAGAGGCACAGATCTACTACCCACCAGGCTGCAGATCAATATGCAAGTCTAGACCGCAGACGTTTTTGAGCAAAAGCAAGAGCTCCCCTCTCAACTGCCTCATCACTGGGTGCACACGGAACATGCTGCCAGTGCACATGCAACTTCCCCCACTGCCAAGGCAAGCTATGTGAAAGGGTCACGGCATTTCTGCTGCTCCTTTCCCATCCTTCTCTCTCTCCTTGAATGCTTGATGGAGTCCTCCAAAATGGTGTGTGAGTTCAATGACCCATTTTATGCTGGGGGGAGATGGGTGTTGTATCGATCCAGGCTGCTGCTGATCAATACTCACCGCTTCCATCTATCTACCTCCCCGTCCCCATTTCATGCTTCTCTTTATTGCAACTTGTCTTTCTTTGCAGTTAATGGACCAATGACTTGAAGGCCAGAATACTTGCTAAGCCTGTGCACGCTGCCAAACTTACCTATCAACCAAAACCACATTTTCCTGCTTTTTTTTCTTAACAGTCCACACAGCCTTGACTTTCTTCTGTGCTCAAGGTCATGACTCCCTTTTAGTTTCTTTTCCCCTTTTAATTTGTTTGTTTTCAGTTCCAGAAGATGTAGTACACCCGAGGGAATGAAATATCTTGGCATTTTCAAAGTGCTTGTGTTTTATATATTTGCAAATTGATTAACCCATTCCAACTACTCGCACTCCTACGCCGATCAAGGCATGTTGATGTTGTCAGGATCAGCGTATATTGTATAAATATTCATGAGCAATTCCTGAATTATGCAGGATCTGCTATCACTTTTCTCCTTCCACTCTTTTAGTTTTTTCCCTTTAATTTTAGCTCAGCCAGCATTACTGCTGTCTCCAGACTGCACATATATATATATGTGACACTGGTTTGGGAAGGGAAAAGAGTACATTTCTTTTCTTTCTTTCTTTATTTGGTGTTTAACGTCGTTTTCAACCACGAAGGTTATATCGCGACGGGGAAAGGGGGGGAGATGGGATAGAGCCACTTGTTAATTGTTTCTTGTTCACAAAAGCACTAATCAAAAAATTGCTCCAGGGGCTTGCAATGTAGTACAATATATTACCTTACTGGGAGAATGCAAGTTTCCAGTACAAAGGACTTAACATTTCTTACATACTGCTTGACTAAAATCTTTACAAACATTGACTATATTCTATACAAGAAACACTTAACAAAGGTAAAAGGCGCCTGTCCAGCATCGGGTAAATTCTTCCCCCTAACCCGCGGGGGGTGTACATTTCTTTTATAGATCATCTTCATATGCCTGGTTCCAAAACCAATCTTTTATCTCTATGTCAATCTCATCTGCCTCATTGCTTCTTTCTTAGCAAATGTCACAATCTGTCCTTCCATCAAGAGCAGTTAACTGAAAGTGAAAGTAACTTACACTACAGTAGCAAATATATTTGTGTGCATGTGTATATCTCTCGCAATATATATATATCATAATATGACAAGACTGATGAGGAGAAGTTGGCAATACACACACTTGTCAATCATATTGCTTCAACCTCAGGACACAAACTATACACATAGTAATCATGTCAACCATGTGCACCACTGCCGGGATGATTTGTGACACAACAGGAACTAAAAATATCAACTTTTAAACTACCGGAGAAGGAAATGAAAGTATGGACATATTTCTGCAGAAAAAAGCTTTATAAATAAAATGACTATTATTAGTACATGTATTACTGCATCAATAATGCCCGAACCAGTAACCACCTTAAAATAAACCACAACACCATTACTCGATTTACTGAAACTATTGTGACTTTCCTTTCCTGTGAAGATGGATCACAAAATTAAGAAACAGCCATGCAGTATTGGCGTTAACCGGTAATTACCGTATTTTACCGGTTAAAATGAGAAAATACCGGAAAATAATTGGCTGCCGGTATAACCTACCGGTTGATTTTTAAAACAACAAAACCAGTAATATACTCTGAGTTGGACTCTTAGTCTTACTGACCAGCCTACTTTGTTTTCTGGATATTTTTCATCATAAAAGCTTGTGTACCAGTTTGACAAAATATTAGCGCCATCACTGGCCATGGCTATGCATTTAACTTCACAGAATAAATAGTACCTCTGTTCATAACAATAACATCAACAAGACTAACACTAACAGGCAGGGTATAAAAAAAGTATCCTATTATTGTTCATGACAACATAATGTAACAGTGACAGAAATCAGAAGGCAGATACATATAAGTCACAATCATCAAAAATCAACTGTCACAGACCATCCTCTGGTTTTACTTATGGTCAGTCTTGACACCGTTTGGCTAATTTTCATTGCCCTCATTTTGTTAATCTTGTTAAATATTTACGTTTTAGTTTAAGCTGCAGCTCAGCATTGATTCCAACAGAAGCCATTGTTGGCTATTTTCCGTATGTCCATAAAGGTGCATGGAAAATCAACATTTTTCACATCAATCTGTTTCATGAAACTGAAGACAATTTTGTTCCAAGCCACACATCAATAAGAATGGCTATGCAAATACAGGAGTGCCCCTGTAAATAGCTTACACTCCAATAACCAGACTATATCATAAGTATGGCATTAGCAATACCAATTACTATTTTAACTACCTGGGCATGGCTTCATAAAGGTATGGTTAAAATTGTTATTCTCTCCCTCTCAAAAATGTAATGCACGAGTACAACTACAACACATGAATCACCAAATCAAAGAACAAAAGAAGGCCGAAGACAAAAAGAACCTAAAATCTGACCCAACCCTTGTGAAGCCTCAAGCATAACAATTAAGAATGTTTTGGAATTTTCAACGTAGCAAATAGTGTTTACGTGTAGCAATTACTAGCATTGTCCAAAATGTATACGCACATCCGCATTTATGTCTGACCGCTACAGAGTGAGAATCAGAAATGAGTACTAAGACTCACAAGAAAGAGCGAACTTAGGGTTGCATGCTTGTGATTATCTGTTTGAGCGTAGCAATTTTAAGCTTGGCGGAACAGCGTAGCAATTGATCATAAAACGTAGCATGCTGCGTCGAAAGCGTAGCAGTTGGCAGCTCTGTAAGACATAAAGACTGACACACTGAACAAAAAGAACAAAGTACTAGTAGTAGTAGATGTACTGTTATAGAAAGGAACAGCTGGAACAGGGAAGCGCGAATGAATCTTAAAAGGAGTGGTTCATGCAGTCTGACAGATATACTAGTATAAGAAAAAAGGCAGGTCTAGGAACATATCTAATACATTGTGTACAAGAAGTAAAACAAAAAACCGGATTTCGGTGTGCAGGCAGCAGAGGGAGAAGGGAGAAAAAATGGTTTCAGGTTCCAACAATCAATATTGTATCATGACAAAAGACAGTGAAGAATAAACGGAAACCATCTGGTCTACTTTCTCCATTATGATAGGAAGCAAATTGGGAAGAAGACAGGTTCAGAAATGTCATGAATAAAGGGTAGAATTACTAGAAAGGAAACTGGGTGTGCTCTGATATTCTCGTGTAGAGAGCATCAAAACAGTTGTTTTTAAATAAAAAAATACACATTCCAGAACTTTCAAACATATAGATCTCTAATACAACAAGAACAAACCCTATTCAAAAATACAGAATGAATTTCTTCTACGTATATCATAATTCATATGTTGTAAAACTTTTCATTTTTATTTTAATTGAGCCTGGAAAGAAACTACTGTTTGTAACTTCGTAATGTCAAAAGGGTAACGAAACATACAACAAAATGAATATATATAACAAAAAAACTGTGTAAATCTGTTATTAGTTGTTACAGGGGGAAAAAACAATTCATTATCAATCCAATTTTAACCAAAAAAAGAAGAAAAACACACACAAAACATGCAAAAAACAGTATTTTTTTAAATTACCTCTTTTAATGTTTTCATGCAAACAAATTATCAGTTGGCGTACTTTGTTTGCTTTGGGTCTACCAACTGAGTCCCTCCCTATTTTTTTCTAACTCAAACAAGTCTAAGTTAGTAAATGAAAAAATAAAATAATTTCCAAAATGAGTCTGACAAATGCATTTTATTTAAGAATGCTTATGTCTACATGTATGCAAAATGAAAAATATACTTAAGTTTTCAACTGTCCTCTGGTTTTTGTTCCTATTCTGGTGTTTATAAACTTTTTTTCTCCGTTTAACTTTAAGTAATTGTCAAAATGTTGTATCAATAATACTAAAACAAATGTTGAGATAATATAAGTTACATAAATTTCCACTTACTCCTTTCATTAAAACTTAATATAACTCTATTTTTTATCTTAAAAAATCATGTCAAAACTGATGACTTTGTAAAATCATGTGGCCTGCAGCTTGCAGATGTGTTGGTGATTTTGCACTGATCTGTGATCAATACATTTGTTTGATTATTGCTGACATCTTTATTATCTAACATATAAAACAAGGTGCCACGCAGACCTGTTTTATAGTAGAAAACCAGTTATTTTAACGGAGTGGCTAACGGCACGATATCGTTTGGCTAGCAAATATATGCTAGCGGCACGATATCGGATATAAAGCAAATTCGAGGGCTTGGATGCTAGCGAAACGATATCGTACGCGAAGCAACTGACGGTGAGAGCTTGGATGCTAGCGAAACGATATCGGATGTGAAGCAAATTCGTGGCCCAGATGCTAACGAAACGATCCTTTCTTGTTCTCATTGTTGTTGTTAGGCATTTTTTGTTGTTGTTGAGTTGAGCATTTATTTCCGTCACTTCCGGTTTATGAGAAAAATGTTCCGATCCCAGCGCGGCTCTCTCTCTCTCTCTCTCTCTCTCTCTCCCCGGACCTCCTTCCACCCCTCCCTCTCCTCACATTGAGTTTCTCTGCCTCCTTGACATGTGTGTGTGTGTGTGTGTGTGTGTCATGGATGTGGGTGTATGTACGTCCGTCTCTCTCTCTCTCTCTCTCTCTCTCTCTCTCTCTCTCTCTCTCTCTCTCTTTCTCTTTCGTTGTTAATATTGGTGTGTGTGTGTTTTAGTGAGTGTGTGTGTATCGGTGCGATGGTGTGTGTGAGTGTTTGTGAGTGTTTGTGCGTGTGTGTGTGTGTGTGTGTGTGTGCGTGCGTCAATGACCTCCTGCAGGAACATTCCTCCGAATTTCCAACATTTCTTCCATATTTCATGTCTCAATGGGATAGTCTGAAGGAAAAGTGGGTGCAATGTTTCAGAAAGACCAGATTAAACTTTGGTGATGCCACCAACAACCGAGTGGAAAGTTTCAACCAGAAAATTAAGGCTGTTGTAAAAAAAACCCAGCCCACTCGACATCATGCTTTCGGAACTCCTTGGTTTGCTCGAGGTCAGGAAAGCAGAATTCTCATTTCGCGCCTTTGACATGAAGACAAAATGCACATCATCTTCAAGAGAAGAAGGTGTTCAGTTTGCTCATAGTGTGTGCACGGCGTTTGCTGCCAAGCACATATCCGAGCAAATACAACTATCTACAAAGTGCGTAGTTGAAGAGAGTGAAGGAAGTTACAAGGTGACAAGCGAAGGAGGTCAGTCTCATGAATGTGAGGTGGGGTCCTGTACATGCAGCTCTGTTGTCAATTTCAACTTACCATGTCGGCACATGATTGCCATACGTCGGCACTTGAACCTTAGAATCTTGGAAACGGACATGATCCCTGCTCGTTGGACGAAACAGTACTTCAACGACATTCAAAACATCAACTTGCCAGATCATTCTGTGGTTGGTACGCAACCGTGTCAACAATCAAAAGTCAAACCGGGTTGGGTCAAATTCAATGAAGCCCAGACTGTATGCAAAGACATCTGTTCGTTTTTAGTTAACTCTGGTGCAGATGATTTCCGAAAGAAATTACAACTTCTGTGCCAAGTACGTGACCTTGTAAAAACAGGAAAGGATTTTGTCGTTGTTGAAGTCTTTGCAGAGAATCTGGGAGAAAGTGTTGATGAAGTTAGACAACAAGGCGCACAAAATCACGGAGAAACTGATAAAGTTGAAGCGTTTGCGGAACAAGATACAGAATGCGGCGCGCTAAATCATGGAGAAAGTGACGAAGGTCGTTTCGATCAAGTTACAAACGACCGCAATGTTGAAGTGACTGCTGATGTTCATGCCGAGTTTCAAAGGGATCACGAAAGTCTCGAGGTGGAAGTTGAAGAGAGAGAGTCAAATGTTGGAATAATGGACCAACTCTCGTCGTTAAAAGCCACTGATGAAGAAGGGACGACCAGCAGGATCACTGCAAACCGTGATTGGGCTGCCAAAGGCAAAGAAGCGTAAAAGGCAAAAAGAAAAATTGAAGTGTGCCAAGAAAGTAAAGGTGGTCACTCATGCAGAGTATGCTCTTCGACTGATTGTGGATGAAAACCTGGTGAATTCTGTGATGAAAGAAAATTTGAAAGTTGAAGAAGAAATGCTGGAGATGGTGCCAGAAAAGGTGTCAATGGAAATTTTGGGGATTGATGACAATTTGCTGAAACAGTGGCTTACGGATGACGCTTGGGTAGCTCTTCAGCAGCTGTTGGAAGTGAAACGTTCTTCAAACATCATGGAGCCTGCTGAGGATGTTTGCAGAATATGTTGGCGCGAAGATCCGGATAAACATCTTGATAGAAATCCGATTGTGCAGTGGAATGAATGTTTGAGAAAATGCAACACTTGGTACCATGAAGCATGCATACATGCCACCAGCCATCCTCAAATTTGTTTCACATGCCATACTTCAATTTGATTTATAAACTGTTAACAGGGTTCCTAGATTTCTTGTTTCTTGATGCATCAATTACAAAGTACACTGAAGTGCTGCAAGTGTTAATGTTCATTGAAACATCTTGCGTCAGATTAAATCTTAATTCATTTCAGTATACTTCTTTTAACCTGTTTATATTGTTCGGATCTTCACAGGGCCGGACTATCGGGGGGGTTATGGGGGTTGCGCAACCCCCCCCCCCCCCTAGCCTAAACATGTACCTTACTTATTTAATTTCTTTTTTTATTATTGCTTATTTTATGCCGTTTCATGCAAGGAGCGACCATTTTCCTATCTCAGAATATGACCTACCCATCAGCTTCAGGGGGCTTCGCCCCCTGACCCCCACAACGAGGGGAGGGGGGGGTGGGTTCTAGGGTTTCCGGACCCCCCCCCAGCCAAAAAATAAAAATATTGAATGAGGTATGCATTTCTTTATTTTACATTGAGTTTCAATTTTTGGGGTATTAATCAGTGACAAAATCTGCTGCCTGAAACTGGTAATGATCATCCTCAGAATGCACCAGATTGCACCATTTTGCATCCTTTTTTTCAAAATTTTCCGGGGGGGCATGCCCCCGGACCCCCCTAGCAAGAAACCATGTGAAGTACGTCATACATTACTAAAGTGACGTGACCGCTGAGGATGTATGACGTACACTACACTCTTGCCTGGTTATCGATCGTAGGATACAAGTTCAAAGTGTTTTCGTGATTCGTGTCGTTAGCATATTTGCTGGTTGAAGACCAAGCGAAACGATATCGTGCCGCTAGCATATATTTGCTAGCCAAACGATATCGTGCCGTTAGCAGCCTAACCAAACGATATCGTGCCGCTAGCATATATTTGCTAGCCAAACGATATCGTGCCGTTAGCAGCGGCCTTATTTTAAACACGTGTCAACTGATAACAGCTGACAATGGTTGTGTGTTAGTGGATTTCTAGGCTGCCCCAAATAGAAAGCCCCGACGCCGCATGGGTAATTGGTTCACCACTTTTCTGCACGTTTTCCAAGTGCAGAGGACAAAGGAAAGTAACCCGAGGGTCACAACTAGGTCACCGGACGTAAATGAAACCGTCCAAATTAAATAAAGGGTGGATATAAAAACATAATAAATCAATTTATAAAAGAATTGCATGCCACTGATATGCTAATGAACATTTTCCCCGACTGCTCACGAGCGAGAGTTTAGTTGGGTGGATTTTATTGTCCGACTGTTCTGACCAAAATGCAGGTGCATAAAATAATTTTCTTTGCGGATAAAAAATCTTACCTTGGCCTCAGCTCTGTGCTTTCATCTTTCGACAATCTTCTCCTTCTTTTGCTTTGTTCTAACGATGTTTTATCCTTTCTTGAGCGAAGTGTTGGAATGGAGGGTTTTGTGAAGATTGCCGAAACAGATTTCGATGTTCCATTCACTCGTTGCGATCTTTCGGTCCTTGCAAATTTACTATCCAAGGAATCCCGTGCATTCTGACCCATAAAGCAGTCTTTGTGTATTCCATTCTTTCTGCATAGTTTGATCAGTTCCCTTTCTTTCTCTGAAGACTCTTCTCCTTCCATCATTCCATTATCTCTCATGCACCCGACGGCCGCCATCTTGCACACCACCATCCCCCATGACGTCAGGAAAACATGCGCGGATTTCCTTTCCAAAGTGGGCCATGTGACCTCGATCAAAGGGGTTTTCCCAAGATGGCGACTGTGATGTACACTGTTGTGGAGATTTCCTGAAGCTGCGCGCTACCGATTTTCAACAGTAGGTCGGCCTCCCGTTCTTCCAATTTCTCGTTTACTTTTGTTATGTACGAGTAGATTCTCCTCTTAAAATCCCTATTACTTTAAAGCTGATGGAATGCGTCGCAAATCTATGTTCATTCTCATAGGCCTACCGGTTGCGTTTACGTTGACTTGTCTCTAATATCAGACAGAATGCAAAGTAAAGTTGATACTGGTAAAATTGAAGAACAGAGTCTTATTCAGTCTGTAGCTGCAAACATCTTTCTGCCAGACAGAGCACTATTTGTTTGCGCATGTGTTTTTTTTTTAGATGTTTGCAGCTGTATGTATGTGCGGTTTGACATTTTCTGTCACTTTCTCATATTTTGTCCAAAGACTCTTTCTAAAACGATGTATGCATCTTTAGCCTTTACAGTTCAAATTTAAATACAGGCCAAACTTGTAAGAGAGAAACCACCTTTGCAGTCTTGATGGGGGCACTTTTTTTTTTACTGTAGAAGGTTCGGTGGAACTGATGTTTTGCTTCTCTCTGATGTGTAAATGATGTGTTAGGACTCACTCTGGACTCTCACTCACGGACACAACAGATGACATTGTGACAACAGCAGAATACTGGCATGGTAAACTTTATTCTTGTATTTAGCATCTTCCCTCCTCCTCTTCGCCTACCCGACCGAAGCCGGGTGGCCACAAGCCACAACATACAAAGTTGACTAGAACAGACAATAAATGACATCACACAAACATAAAGCGATCGACAAAACGTACACAAGACACAAAACACAAACCGATCGGTAACAAAGTCTAACAATTGGTGACTGGTCGCCCTGTCACATTACCATAAACTAGATCATGATCTTGCCCTGCATTGAAAATGAAAAATACAGCTTTGTGTGGTCTACGACTACCACTACCAGCGCTAATCCAAAGACAAATCATTGTGTCAAGATGCTGAGAATTTGGAAAGATGAGCAACAACGATACTGACCAACTGTGGGAGATGGTCCTGCAAAAGCTAAGACAGTGGTACACTTGCACCAAATGCAGACACAAAACTTAATGAAACATTACAAAAATGAACATGGCATGATAAATCTTCAGTCAGATGCGTTGACCGTTGTCTGAGACAGAGTGAATGTGTTTAAATGTTTGCCTTCCATGGACACCACATTTTATCACATTTTTAACTTGAGGCATCATGATAGTATGTTCCTCTTACAATACTAACATAATGAACCAGACTCTAAACACCAACAGCGCAATGTGCATATTATTACATGTGCTGCAAACTTCCTCACTTAAAGTGACACAAAAGTGAAAGGGAAGATGACTGACTGACTGACTATTACTGTATTAGGGTTTAATGTCCTCTTAGACCAGTTGGCCTATATTGGGACAGGTATTGGTAATACGCTGAAGATATGGTGTGATACTTTGACTCAAACAAGCCCGCTGTGGCTGTCTTCTTCGACACACCAACATTGGGTTTGTCTCGTCAAAGTATCGAAATATGATCATGATAATCAGAGACGAGAGATGACGCATGCGTGTCTTCGTGTCTTCGGGAAGATGGAAGGGAAAAGGTTACAGAAGAGCTCACAGTCACAAGCACAGGCATGCACACAGATACATGTTCACACACTAGCTCAACAATAAAGTGCAGTTTCAGGATGCTCCCAACATTAGATATCTTCCATAACATCATTTATTCATTAAAATATCGCGTCTGAATTTTAAAAGTCCTTTGTTCATAACATCATTTATTCATTAAAATATCGCGTCTGAATTTTAAAAGTCCTTTGTTCATGTTATTGACAATGCTTTGTAAATTATATTCTCTCAGAAGCCATGAGACTTGCTCTACATAACTGTCACTCACTGTTGTCTATATTTATAGAAATTACTTCCGTTTGTTTCTAAGATCTTATTGTTAGCATTCTGCCCTGCTGGGTTATTATTCTTGTTTCTGTACTGCTATTAACTTGACCAAATATACCTGTCATGAAATAACAGCTGCAGAGTAACTCGGTAAGGCTGCTCCCAAGATTATTCTTTCTCTTTCACTGTTTCAGGCATGTCCTCCTGTCAAAGGCACAACTCTGCATGTATACAAACATGTGCTCTTTGACTTTGATTTATTCACCTGGAGTTTAAACTGTTTCAGAACCTATAGAGGGCAGATAAGACAAAAAAGAGCATGGATCCTGATCCCGAAACCGCCTATTATAAACACTCAGGCTCTGCAAATCCCAACTCCAGTGAGAGCAACAGTGAAGACGAGAGACAGGCAGATAACAGCTATGATACCACCATGCAGAGCAGGTACTACACCTATGACAGTTACGGCCAGGATGCCCAGAGAGAATATTACCATTACAACCTTCACAACACCTTGGAAGCTGAGGGTGAGTTTCTTCTACGATCCATGCAGACGCAGGGCTCAGAGGAGGAAGAAGATGCGAAGGAGCCTGCAAAAGACATGACGGACCCTGGGCCGTTTCGCTACAACAAGAGAGTGTTTATCACAGCATTGCCCTGTCTCTTGCTTACCTTTGTCATCTGCGGAGAGACGTGAGTAAAGCAGAAATCATTTTTTGTTGATGTCGGACTTTGTATTAATTTCAAGTTCAACCCGTTTAGGACAGCGGCTGCTCAGGGAAATGGGAAATTTGTGGTTTATACCATTTTTTTAAATCTGAATATGATGGAGATAAGATTAGTAACCAGTCATACATGACGGTCTGTGTATTTTCATTTGACTGTTTTTGTCCTGGGTGGTATAATGACGTCACAGTGTTTTGGATTGGTTGGCGTAACAGAGTGACTGGTTTCTGTAAGAGTCAGGCCTCATACTTGCCAAGAAATAGTGGTGGCTACTAGCATGACTGGCTGCTGCAGGCCCGTAGCAAACTACCATCTCTGCTGATTGATCATCATGTATTCAGAGCAGGCTAATCGTTGATAACAGAACACTGCCAGACTTGTGGTATGAATTAAATGCATTTTTTCTTTGTGGTTAATTTCCTGTAAGTTTATGAGATGAAAGTGTCATTGATTCTGCTCTTTTGTGTTTTTCTACCAGGGAGAGATAAAGAAGGTGAAATCAGCAAGCTTGCATTGTGCATTCATGTGTGCATGAAATGGAGAGAAAGGGAGAATGTACGTTCTGGCTCACCGATTCCGACAGACCCTAAATATTAACGCAAAATAGGCTTCTGGACTAAACTTTTACTAAAATGAAACATGCGACAAAATCAGAAAAATACTGCATAAATCCATACAACAACAAAAATACAGTAAAGTAAGGTTGTTTTGAACCAATGCCGGGTCTGTCGGAATCAGTAACCCAGAACGTACATTCTCCCTTTCTCTGATACAACATTCTTAAGCTCAATACGCTCTCTCATTTACAAACTTTACTTCATATGTTCTTTCACTGTTAGAATTATATCTGATACATGCAATGTGACTGTCTAAACGAATAGTTAACTCTTTACAAGTGATTCTATTTTTTCTTTTTCTTCCCGTCAGTGCTTCGTGTCGTATCGAAAACAAAAGCAGACGACAAATTTAGTCAGTTGGAGTTGTCTCCCGTACTCCTGTAGCATGCACTATTCAGTTTAGATCAGTGCGCTGCAGATCTCTGTGGCTGCACCAGACGGTTCGGGAATTCCCAACAAAAGAAAAGATCGGCACTGGCAACTTCAGTGTCAGCTGAACATGAGAGAGTTCGGTCTTTTAGAAGATTTGTATCTTGAAATGAAAATTAACGAATATCGCGCTGTCTGAAGGAATGGAGTACATATCGGACAATGACCACGCTCAGGCTAAAACGATAGGACATCTGACCGACATGCGACAATGTGAATCGGACATTTGGGGATTTTCATCGTTATATGTCCGACGCCTAACGACATCCCTGCCTACATTATTCTGATTGATCACAACCAAACCTACTATCATTGGACACATCCAAATGCAAGCGTCTGTTCTTGAAAATTTCCCACTGATCTAAAAATAAAACCAGTGCAATTTCCTCTGTCGCGCTTTGCCACAGAAACTCACGGTTTGGCCTGTATTTCTGATTTGTGCGCAAAAGCTTTCTTTCTTTTTTCTTTTTTTTAACATAACAATGTTTAATGTCACTGTATGTTTAAAAGACCATGGTCATATTTGTAAAAAAAATGTTAAATTAGAAAATAAATAAGACTTTGTTATATGATTTTTCCTACACCTGTGCTGAAAATAAGACATAAAAATGTTGGTATATAAGTCGCTCAAATACAAGAAGGAATGAATGGCTCGGTTTGAGTTTGTTGCAGTTGACCCTGCACAATACGATCTATGATGTTTTTGGTAACAATTTTGCCGTCTCCCCCTCCCATAGGGTGACGTATTTCACAACTAATTCCTGTGTTACACAAACTCAGTGATGACCAATTTTGCCTGTATGTGTACCAGAAACAAGCCAGCTCCGAAATTCTCAAGAATTCTAGGATTCTAAAAATAGTACCGTTCACGCGTGAACGGTAGGTCTTGCTGGTAAACCGGCGGCTTGGGTCACTCTGTTTCAACGCTTCGCTTCAATATTTAGGCCGCCTGAAAAGGCAGCCACCGAGTGCACTTTATGCAAATGACTTGTGTAATATTGTTCCACCACGATTGGTTCTGGTGTATCACGTGGTTCATGAATATTAAAACTTGTTTATTGAATCAAGCTTTGACAAGTGTACTTGGTGGCTGCTTTGAAACTCAACAAAGCCTACTCCCCTTTCACAAACACTTCCTCTTCCCCGCTGCAGTCAAAACAAAGCTGTCATAGCGGGTTTTCCCGATTGACAAAAATTCTTATTACACACTCAGACTATTTGGAGTCGCGTTTGTTCTCCAGTGCCCAATTGCATAAGAATATTCTGGTGATGAATAAACGCGCTTTGTGTCATTAGCATCTAAAGATTTCTTGTTTACAATAGTTGTGTTGATCTGATGAAGCGCGGAACTGATCTTAGGGTTGTCATGGTAAAACACTCGCTTCTGAAACAGTGCTTCCTTGTAGTTATCATGCGATATGCTCGACTTTACAACCTGTTTGCTTACACCCTTTGCTTTTTTAACCACCCCTTTCTCACTTGCAACACTGTACATCTTTGCACGCAATCCAACATACTCCTTAATTATCTTCCCATTCATTTCATCTTTCATCTTTCCAATAACCTTCTTGTTAACATTTGAGTGCAATGGTGATTCTTTAGGGTAGTCGCAAGTGTCATAAAAAGAATCTTTTCCTTTTACTGCAGGACTTTCAGCTTCTAGATCTTTGTAAATGTCATCCGCTGGAATGTCAAGTAAGAATGAATCTGTGTCTGTGTAAAGTACTCTCGATTTGGGATATCTTGGTTTCAAATAATCATACAAAAACTCAAGCATCAACAGTTTTGACAACTCTAGCACAGTAAAGCCTATGAATACTGGTTTGTCAAGCTTGACTACAAGTTTTTTCATTAAGATACCATACAGCTGTTCATGAAAGTATTTAAAGTCTTGATACTGTGGTTTGGATGTCAGCTTGATGGCCTCATTTTCTCTTGTAACAAGTCTAACATCCTTTCTCTTGTGTGGGTTTTCCATTGTCTTACCAAAGCAACTGTTGTTCATCAGTTTAAAAAAGTCTTTCTCTGATGCATCAGCGGCTTTGGTTCTCAGTTCTGTGTTTTTCATAATGTAAGGTTTCATAAACTGTTCTTGATCAAATAAAATTATACGATGAACAGCCTTCAAAATTAATCCATGTCTAATGTAAAACTGTAACAGTCTGTAGTGACACACATACTTCTTTTTGTGAAACAGATTGGGCACCAGCTTTGGAGGTTCTCTTGGGTTTACTTTTAACCTCTCAGCCGCTAAAGGATAATCATTATGTAGATCATGAAGTGATAGTGGATAGTCTAAGTCAACTTCTAGTATCCATCCCTTTCGACTGTCTGGGCCTGCTTTTAATATTGTCAGCACAACACATTGTGAAAATGGTCCTGAATAGATCTTAAAGTTCCGAAGTGGAAGCGTCTGACACATTGCCCAACCATACAAATTGTTTGCATCTAGATACATGATGTAATTAGAAGGTTTCATAGGATCAAAGTCGTCCAAGTATTTGTTGTTGGCTTTGCAGTAATTGTGTGAAGCCATACTGATTCCTCCACGTAGTCCATTTTCAATCATCTGAAGTGTAGGTAGATCTGATAGCAAGTCAATCTTTACTCCTGTAAATCTAAGAAATGCATCCCAGCTCATGCCTGGTGCAGATATGTAATGTGAAGGATCTAGATTGTAGTGCTTCATACATGTTCTTCTGTAATTCTCAAATATATCTGCAAGTAAACAAACATCAGCCAACAAATATTGATCATGATAATCACCCATTGTATTACATCCTAATTTATTCCATGCAGTCTTAGCGTGTTCATAGTCTTCGTCACTTATACCCTTACCCTTCAGCCGTGAGAAGTAAGCATCCTTTGGTGGTAACTCATCTTCATCAAACCTCTCCCACGAATCCATGTATTCATATGGATAGACTCCCTTTCTAACTAAGTCACTGTCAAAGTACTTACATGTGATTGGGAAAGCAGTTAGTGATGAAGATAAAGACTCAAGTGTTCCCATCAGATGTTGAGCAGAATCGTAGAAGTGTAAACTATTCAGAGTAAAGGCCATGTACTTTTCTGAAGACTGCGCAATGCATCTTGCTTTGTATTCATCAGTTACTGCCTGCATGATCAGATGTGAATCATAACCGCGCAAGTTATGGAAGAAGATTGGAAGCTTCCAAGTCTTAGGATCAAACTTTAATTGTAGATTACATTTGCTGTGTGCTGCTCCTCGGAACTGCCCACTTACATGATCATGATCTCTTACTATTGGATTGTCTGTGTTTGGTGTTAGACTTTGTTCGCATATCCAACACTGTGTGGTAGAGTTAAACTGTTCTTGGTCTTCAGGTTTCATAACAATGTCTGAAAGATTCAGTTGTTTGGAGCAGTCATTTCGCACTTGGTTCATTTGCTGTAAGAAGTTCTTTGCTGCATTAGGTCCTCTGTACAATTGCGGTTTAGAATGTTTACCATCTGAACTAACAACAATAAATGCATATGAACAGACTTGATGATTACTTAGAGTTACTGTTTTAGGTAGGTCTTTTGGTAAAGGTCCTTCATATGGCACAATGATAGATTCAAAGTCAGCATAAACAACATAAGGATTTTTCTGTAGTTTGCATACATTCTTAAAATACACTTTGCTGTCTGGCGGTGGTGTTGTTAACTTCACAACCGCATCATCAACGCTCTTACAATGTTGCTTGTGTATAAGTGCTGCATGAATTGATGGAATACGCAAGAGACATCGCCTACAAAAGTCTTGTTTACTATTGTGATTGCTTGTGCTCGCCATCAGTCTACTCATTGTACGAATCAAAGTGTAATGATATTTTACACCATCAGTCATTAGTAACATGTCAACATGGTTAGTATCACAATCACCAATCGTTGGTGAGTTCTTTGATATTCTGACTGGTTTCAGTTCATCTTCCTCATCCCACGTGTAAACATTTACGGTGATGGGTTTGTTTTGCTGTTCAAATTTGTCAATGCTTGTAATGCTGACAGGAAATTCAATACCAGTAAAGTTTAGTTTATTTCTGTATGCATGATAATTAGACACTCTTTCTGCATTTTTCTTTACACTGTACAGTCTTGCCAGAACACACCACAAAAAACATTTGTCATCATCATTCTTTATGTTCAGCACAGCACGTTTTTTGACAAGAGCAGGAGGTAAAGGTATGTAACTTCTACCTCTGATGGGGGCAAATTTACTTAGCTTCAATTCTATTTTTATAATTTCACCTTCTGACCATCCGGATCCTTTCATCTTTGCATCCTCTGCAGCTTGCTCAAACCGTTTCATCATTTCATCTGCCCAGTTTCCATTCAATTCTGCCATAGAATTAAGTGCTAGTTGTCTGGTTGAAACATGAACTTCTAGCACCTCATCACTGACTGTTTTGTATTTTATTAAACTGACTATCTGCACTTTTACTGGAGGTTCAATCAACAAATTGTTTGGAATTTGTTCAATGGCGTCTTGCACACTGGACTGCACATTTTGAGGATCCGTTACTTGTAATTCAACGGTGTCAAATACTGTCGATAAAGATTCTAATACAGAGTCTTCCATCGCTGTGAGTTTGATTTTATAACTCAAAATAAAAATATAAATTAAAAAAATGAAGTTGCTTAGAATTCTTTCTCAGAGCTTCCATTTTTGTTAACACTATAAAATCTGAAATAAAAAATCATTTAACATTTGTACCACGTGGAACTAATTGTAATTCCTCTTTTACAAAGGCTCTTTGCGGTGCTGGTTCTCTCAAGTAATATATAGGTGGATTTGTCTCTACTACTCTCTTGATTTCATGAATGTCAATACTCCAGATTGGATCCGTTGCACGCTTCCTGCTGTCACCCTCAGCTTCACCGGGTGCATATAAATATCTGACTTTCTGATTGAAAGGTAGTAATGCCACTGGTGTTGTTGACTTTGGAGCAACAGGTATTGTTTTCTGTTTGATTGCATCAACTGGTCTTAACCCTGTAGCTTTAAATACCTCCAGATTCATTGCTCTAAGTACTGATGGTAATCTTTTGACCCATTCAGTGTTACGCAATTTACTTTCTGTGTCCAAAAATTCCTGATGGTACTGATATGAAAACAGTTTTTCTGCCAACTGTTTGTTAAAGCTCTCAACAATAGCCTGTGACCTGTGGTTTCCTGGAATACCTCTCTTCACTGTAACATGATGTTTTAAAAGAAGCTGGTTGACAGCTCCTTTAAACTCCTTACCATCATCGCACTGAATCATTCTGGGATACTTTAGTGGTCCACGTCTGTAAATTTCTTGCAGGGCAACAGCTGTAGCTATAGCACTTTTCTCTGTCAACGGTTCAGCATCTTTGTATCTTGTTGCAACATCAACTACAGTCAGTGCATACTTATATTTCTTCCTTCTGACTGTGTCGTGCGGTAAATACAGCAGGTCTATTTGATGAGTGTCATTCGGTTTAATGTTAACAAAGTGTGGTCGTGTAATTTTTCTTGGTGCAGGTAAATAGATCTGCCAAACTGCCTGCTTTGACAACCATTTCTTTGCTATATCTTGAGAAACACCTGCTGCGTCACTGAGCTTGTCAATAGCAGTTCTTCCTTTCCAGTATCCTTTTGGGGAATAATATATTTTAGATAACAAAGCATCACTCATGGTTTTTTAAATGACAGAATATTAAGATTTGACAGCACGCGCAATAAAGTAAACAACAGCCATACCAATAACAATGAAAACAATCTCGCCCACCTTCTGCTCTTCTGTAGGCTGATAAAAGTCACCCAGTTTTGGAGGAGCACTTGTCTTCATTTTCTTTCCAGTTACAAGATAGTATTCTTGAATGGCTGCATCAACATTGTCAAAGGTTTTGTTTGCATGTCCTTGCTGCCTGAGTTTATCATTCATAAAGTCTAACTGCGCAATTCGTTTCTTCTCGTATTCATCCTGTGCTTTCGCCAGTTGTTCCATGGCTTTGTTGTGCCTTTCCCTCTCTTCACCATTTTGCAGTTTAGAAAACAAATAGTTGCTGCCAGAAAATGCAAGCGCATTTACAATCGCACCTCCCACCACCATAACCAAGCTAGCCATTTTATTGTCTTACATGTTTATATTTTCTGGAATAATTCCTTGCTTCACCAGGAAGTCTTTTGTTGCAAAGGAAGCTGTCACAACACCAATTAGTTTAGCACCGTCTTCGAAGTCTAACTTTCCCAAGTCGGCTGGTTTCATTCTGAGGAGACTTTTACCCAGCATTGTGTAACCTACACTCAAGCCTCCAATCACTGCAGCGTGATAAAACAGATTAACTATTGTCTTTTCAGAACTCATTTTTATGTTATCAAAATTAAAATATTAAAATTATTCCATATGAAATGAATCCACTGCAGGTACTACTGTGGGCTTTGTTATTGTTTGTACTGCTTTGTTTGTTGGTTTTGGTGTTTCTGATTTTGGTGTTTCTGATTTTGGTCTTTCTGACACTTTATATTTGCCTTGCCAAAGTTTGTAAAGCAAGTATCCACCTCCTCCAACAACAGCTGCTACAGCTACTTTTCTGTATGATAGAAATGAAGATTTTAATTCTTGATCAGTTTGTGTGACCTTAGTCACTTCAGGAATGTTTGGTGTCTGCTCAACTTCATACATAATGTTCTGCTTTGCCTTTTGATTTAACTTTTTTTGTCTGTTCCATTCGGCTAGTTTTTTTCCTGCTTCTACTCTACCAGGTTTCTTTGTCACTGTGTTCACTTCTGGTATTTTCGTCTGCTCCACTGTCTGCTTCAACTGATCTGTCATCTTTTTTATTCTGAAAATTAATGTGTTTGAAAGTAATTAATCCAGCAACAAATGGTACTAATAAAGCACCAAATCGATAATACAGGCCACAGGCAAGAGATTCGAGGGACTTGGAAACAACAGGGTCATGAGTTAGATCATGTGTTAAGTCTTCCTCCGAGTCGAGAGGTGTAAAATGTCCAAAAATCTTTGTGTACAAACCTATAACAGTCTGTCCAATACTTCTAACCATCTTAGAACCAAGCACTGATTCATACCGTCCATGATACTTTTCTATATCTTCTGAGGAAAGATGTTGTACTTCTTCCACAGTTAACTGCTGCCCAAGGTAGTGTTTTGTTTTTCCACAAACAGCAAGTGAATACAATCTTTCTTTTTTATCAGGTATAGTCCTACTGTCACAGATTTCAATATCTGTAGCAGTCTGCATCAGCAATTCATCACAGTTCATTTTATTTTGATGCAGAATAAAATTAAAATCTAGTAATTAAACTTGAGTAAGAACTTAGGTAGGAACTTAACAAGAACTTAGGTAGGAACTTAACAAGAACTTGAGTAAGAACTTAGGTAGGAACTTAGTAAGAACTTAACAAGAACTTGTGTAAGAACTTGGGTAAGAACTTAGTAAGAACTTGAGTAAGAACTTGACAAGAACTTGAGTAAGAACTTGACAAGAACTTGAGTAAGAACTTGACAAGAACTTAGCAAGGATTTCTACAAACATACATACTGAACTGGTTGATCAGTTTTTAAAACCAGTTTCGAGTGCTTAGAAGATTTCAGATTATTCTTTATTCTTTCTCTCTCCTGTTTGTTTTCAATGACATCATTTTCTCGAAGGCACTCTTCAAAACTGTCACGGTCCTTTGAATAGAACAATGTTATTGTTTTGAGTTGCTCTCTAAAGTCTTTCAGAACTGCATTGTATTTTTGTGTTAATATCCAAACTGATATTAATGCATGTCGTCCACTGAATGCAAGCTTTGCTAGTGCACTTTTCTTTCTAACAATGTCACGTTCTGCTGCACAGTCATCAATAATAAACAGTGTTGGCGTGTTCTGAAAAAGATCGAAATAATGCTCCAAGCAAACATTTAGACGATCAGAAGGATTTACAATAAATATATTTTGATCAGACCATATGAATTTTCTCTCCTTGTATGTTCTGTTATGCTTTATGGTTGGACAGAATATGACTATGTGTTCAAAGTGATTTATGTAAACAGTCTGTAATAAATCCAAAACATATCTTGTTTTGCCGCAACCTGTTGCCCCACAAATCAAAGAACAGTGTGGATCTTTTGGAAGAAAATCTAGATACTTCATTTTAACACGTTCAATAAACAATATCCTGTAATCTGCTTTCAGAGATGTTTAACTGCGCATCTGACACAACAAACACGTAGATCTTAACTGATTTACTACTACTCCCTACTTCCTTTTCAATTTGTATTGTGATTCCTTCTGATCCGTTTTCAATTCGCCTTCCACTTCCATGCAGTTTGTTGTCGTCAGTTGTTCTGAGATCCAGCCATAACGCATATTTATTTGTCAAGAAATCTTCTACGCCAACACCGTGTAAATGTAGATCTTTAGCCACAAGATCAGATGTTGGGTCTTTCAATCTTCCTCCAGTAAAGTACTTTCTTGCTTCATCATAGTGTTGGTATGGCAGCATGCCAGATGCAAATATTTGGTTTGGCTGCCCTTCAATTGTGCAATATACTCTATTGATTAGTGGATTGTAAAACTTTTCTATTTGCCTTTCATATGAATCTTTTGGTTCCTCAAACAACATAAGTATTCCCTTCATTGACCTAGCTGGTGTATTCAAGTTAATGTTCCAGATTGGATCAGCCTGGCTTTTTGAAAGTGTACTGTGATTCAACACTCTTTCATAATAGATAGGCAGCTTAGAACTGTACTGATTTTCTATAAGTCTAGCCAGTTCAGGATGGTTTACAACATCAAACTCTAAAGAAATTCCAGACACCTTATACTTTGCTTCCGGGTCTTGTGAAAGCATAACACGATCATAACTATTGAAAGTCAGGTCGTATGACAGCCTGTCACGCAATGCTCCTTGATAGAAGGGAGGATGTGAATTTATGAGTTCAAAGTCAAGTGGAATACAAAATTTGTTTCCAAAAGCAACATTGACAGCGTTATCTTTTTTGTTGTCAGCTTTATCTCCGGCTCCTATTCTAACTTTTATCCCATTGTCTGACTGAATCCCTTGAAACACTCTGTTTTTCTTTTCATTGTCAGTTAACCAATTATCTGCATAAACTAAAAATACATCTGCATTATTCAATGACATCACTTCCCGCCCTTCCAGTTTGACAGTAATCTTCCTCACAATTGCTCTTCCTACATTATAAGCCAAAGTCCTATTTTCATCTGAGCCAGATTCTAATTCTAATTTGAATGATAGTCTTACAGTGCCTGGTACAATAACATCGTTCTTACCTAGATTAGGAAACCTAACAGTAAGTATTTCATTCTGATCAATAGTAGAAGGATTATTTGTAACTATAACTGTTTGCCTTATTCCTTTTACCCCGAGAGGTTCTTTCAGCCTTCTGTAAGGATCAAGAACAGAACCGAACGATTGTGCCATCTTTTTTTATTTTCAAAATAAAAAATAAGTTACAAATGGCAGAAGGTGGATTTGAAGATTTATTTGAGCCAGCGGACGACATGAGCGAAGCAATCCCTTTGGTTCCCTACCATCATTCACTGCATTATGAGGTGGCACGACATGAACTTCTGGAAGGTAAAGTTAGAGATTTCTACAAAAGTTTAGGAGAAGAACCTGATGTTTTAGATCCAAACCAGTTCAAAATGGAAGCAAATCATTTATATACAACTAGCGATAAAGGAGAAAAAGTCCAACTTACATATAAATCTAATCCTGCTAAGTTTCTATCAAAAGTTTCACTAAAACAAAAACTTACTGCTAATCGACTTAGGCAATTAGATATTGTGCCTAGCACACGGTCATCACCTTCCCATGTTGTTTCCTTACTTCAACAAGCAGAACTAGGACTACCAACTGCTACTCAAATAGAATCTGTTCCATTGCAAGATCTTAATAAACTTGCAGATGAGGCTGATCAACTTATACAAGAGATAGAGACTTCTTTTTCTGAGGAAACTTCACTGAAGACTCCACATGAACTATTACCTATGAGAGAAATAGAAGCCCTTAATCAATCACTACAAACCATCAGAGGTGAAATAGCAAATAATCTGTCAAAACTAGGTCAGCTGGATGAAGATATAAACAAAGAGAAACAAAAACTTGCTGATGCTGATGATTTGAACCTAGAACAAGAAGTAAAAAACAGAATTTCTAAGCGTTTAAAAGATTTGCAGGAGGAGAAAGCCATAAGGTTAGAAGTTCTAAGTAACAATAGAGAACAACTGAGAACACAGGTCAGCAGAATAAAAAATACAATTCAAAGAATCCTTTACGAAGACACAACTCTTGCTGAAAGAATTAGAACGCTTTTCAGAGAGCAGGGAATCACAATAGCTAGTATACTAACTGCGTTAGGATTTGCAATAAGCACATTAGTGTTAACACTCACAGGTGGCACTGTCACACCTCCACCTCCACCTTCACCTTCATCTCCATCTGATCCGGGATGGGTAAAGAAACAACTCAAACACATTGCAGAACTATTAAAGAAACTAGCAGCAAAAGCTTTGGATGCACTTCCAGGAATCATTGGTTCAATTGTTAGCTGGCTGTTATCTTTTGCAGGTAAAGTTGTTGGTTTCATGGCTGAACATCTCTGGACTCTAATAGTTTTAATTGCAGGTGTTCTGCTAACGAGAATAAAGCAAAAGTAAGCCTACACCCACTCCACCAATTACTAGAGCAGTCTTCTGCGATTCATGATCATCACTAATACTAACAGCTTGATCATCACTAGTGACAGAATGATCTTCACCTGCAGCGTGATCTTCACTTGTCACGCTTTGTTTCTGTTCATTGTGATATGGCTGTAACATCGTTCTGATTTCTGAATTCAGTTCTTCACCCTTTCCAAGCGGCTGGGTGTCACTAGCAATAATGATTTCATTGTTATAATTTGTTATTGTTCCAATCTGCAGCTGGAGATCAGAAGGTAACATGTAAAGGCCGTTACCAACAGCAAAGTCAACTTTTGATCTTGCATAACGGAGAGAGTCTTGATACCTTTTGATGCTGGAAGGCAGATCAACTGCAGAGTTTATGACATCTTCTAAATTTGATAACAACTGTTTCTGTGCACCAAACCCTGTGCTTGTTCTCATTATGTTTGATCGTGTCTGTGCCTGCGAGCCTAGCAAGCACCACGCATATGTTCGGATAGATTCATTGATCCTTTCAACACCTGATCCAGTGAAACCTTTGCCGGTGTCTAATATAAAAGTAGTCCATGCATTGTGGTGCTCTTGTTCTATTGATCCTAACTGTACCTGCACATTTGAAGAAAAAGATGTATGACCTGGCCAGTAATCAAAATTATACCTCCTGTGGACACCCCATAAATATAGTGTTCCCATGCCATGGTTTTTGTCTTGCTTTTGCCTAAAGTCGGTCTTAAAATCTATATTGAATTCATTGCAGAGACGCTCATACACTTTCATGTTTATCCTATTGTTGAATGGGTTCCAGCTCTTTTCATGCGGCATTGGTGCCTGAAGTTCAGACAAGATTCTCCTGCACTGATAGTAAACGTGAAATGTGTACACACACTTTGTCAGTAAGTTTGAATTATTCATGTGGTCTGCATAGGACACTCCACATCCTGTGGTTGCACAGAATATTGCAAAGTTTAACTGATTCTGATAGAACTGAATTGGGTGAGAGTTCCACATCTTTGGAACACTATCATTTTTGATTGGGGGATTTAGGTAAGAATGGAATGGGTCAGGCACTTTAACGCGAATGGATTCTGTTTCTGTTACAGCAAAGTCCAACTCATGGAAAGAAATAGTCTTTGGATTGTAATATGGTCCAGTTTTGTATTTAACGTCTTTGTTGAATTTATACTGAATCATTTTTGTTGTTGAATAAAAAATGTTTATCACACTAACAAATGTGAAGACTGGTGTGCCAGTTAAACTTGCAAACCCTATCAACAATCAAAATGGAGGAATGAAAGTTGCACTGCATGAAATTATGTACAAGGTTACTTGGTATAATATCAGTAAAAAAAAGGCTAACAACTGGGTTAGAATTAATGGTAAAACACATTCTGTAGAAGATGGTTACTATGACTTCTGCACTTTAGAGAAAGAATTGTTTGCTCCAGTAGGTATTACAGCGAGTTTAAATCATGCAAGTCTCATTGCTACTCTTACTATGCCTAAAACTAGAGAAGTAAACGTTGAGTTTCCAACCAAACTCCTTGATATGCTTGGAATTACAAAAATATACAAGGGAACACGTCCCATTGACATGGATGTTAACAGTGTACTGTTTGTTCACATGAGAGAGCTTAACACATCCTATAATCTGTTTAATGATCAGCGTTCTGATCTGCTTAGGATTCTTCCACCGAGTGATGCCTCTTTTTGTAAAATGCACGTGCCAACATTTAAGACACTTCAGTTCAAGGACTTGGAGGAAGGGTGTCATGAATTCCTACACATTGATCTGAAAAATCAAAGTGGACAACCAGTTGATTGTTTGTTTAACATTACATTGGAAATAGTTCCATAAAATATTGAGTATTAAAATGTCGAGTGGACCTACAATAGCTTATCCTGTTGCATGTTCAACTATAGAGTTGAAAGATTTAGCAGACGCTATCGACTTTGAGAGCAATGCTGAAGTTGGTGCAGTGTATGCATTCGAGTTTACAGACACTGGTCATTACAAGAGAAAGGAAATCGACGATGAAAAGAAACCAAGATTCCTCAAACTAGGTCAAATCCGTGATGTTAATGTACCTGATCCAATTGTCGATGACACATTCTACATGTGGAAACATCAGAATAAAAAATGGGTACTTAGTCCTGTTATGAAAAAGATTGACTGGGAAATGAAGTTTGAATTTGTGAGTCCATACACTCTTGTTGGAAAAGACGACACATTCCGTAAGTCAATCAATGCTAAACCACTAATTGTTAGCCTTGTTCCTGCGATTAACAGCAGGGGAGAAGTTGCAGTTAAACCTTTCCATAAGAACAACTATCTCATTCACAGAAAACAAAGTGTTGAAAAGGACGCTGACACCATTGTCGATTTTATACCCAAGCTTCCAATAGGGCAGAATGCAACTATGATATTTGA
This sequence comes from Littorina saxatilis, assembly GCF_037325665.1. Lineage (NCBI taxonomy): Eukaryota > Metazoa > Mollusca > Gastropoda > Littorinimorpha > Littorinidae > Littorina > Littorina saxatilis. The sequence goes on along the minus strand of NC_090247.1, from coordinate 44,448,031 downwards.
TATAGTTGTCAGGAAAAGGGAAGAAACCACAAACACTGTTCTAATGAGAGGAATAAATCTCAACTGGAGACCATTAAATGTTGAAGAAGTCAGAGTATTTATTGCTGTTCAAAAGGATTCTAACACAATAAAAAAACAGACGTCAAACCAAAATGTTGTTGTTAACGCAGATATAAATAATTTAACAGAAATAAGAAGTATTAATCTTACTTATCTTGATTTGATTGCTTTCTACTATACAGATAAGGTGTTAAGCAATGAACAGCTTCAAAGCTTAGCAGAAACACTGGCCAGTGAGAATTAAGATAAATATTTTATATTTTGCATTAAAAAGATGACTAGCAGTGTGAAGCTTTATCCTAATATTGATGAAAGTGCAGCAGAAAGTCAACAATTCAGACTGGCACACATTAGTAATATACAAAAACAACTAGAAGATGAATTAGAAAAATATTCTCGCGCTAGACGTAAGTACTCAACAACTTACAACAGCCTTTCTAATGCCAGCACTGGTTCTACTATCCTTGCATCAGCTGCAGGTGTAACGGGAACAATTCTGTTAGCTACCGGAGTAGGGACTCCAGTTTCTCTAATCCTAGGTGGTGTCGCAGCAGCAGTTGGTGGTTTATCATTTATAGCATCAGCTATAATGAAAAAAATTGTGAAAAAGCTTGAAAAACACGAATCCATTTCCACTCTTGCATCATCAAAATTGTCTAGCCTAAAACTGTCTATCAGTAAAGCACTTGAAGATTCAAAAGTTTCTGACGAAGAATTCAAACAGATACAAACAGACTTTGATGACTACAAAAGTAAGAAAGCAAGTATTCAAACAAAAACACGAGCTGAATATAACAAGCCAATCGATATAGAAGATCTGAAAAAGCAGTTTTTAAAAAAGGGGATTCAAATAGGACGGGAAGAAAAAGTAAAAATAGAATCACTTGTAAAGAGTTAACTATTCGTTTAGACAGTCACATTGCATGTATCAGATATAATTCTAACAGTGAAAGAACATATGAAGTAAAGTTTGTAAATGAGAGAGCGTATTGAGCTTAAGAATGTTGTATAAGAGAAAGGGAGAATGTACGTTCTGGGTTACTGATTCCGACAGACCCGGCATTGGTTCAAAACAACCTTACTTTACTGTATTTTTTTTTGTATGGATTTATGCAGTATTTTTCTGATTTTGTCGCATGTTTCATTTTAGTAAAAGTTTAGTCCAGAAGCCTATTTTGCGTTAATATTTAGGGTCTGTCGGAATCGGTGAGCCAGAACGTACATTCTCCCTTTCTCTAATGGCTTCATTTTTAATTGTTACATATTTTGCAGGCTGCTTCTAATGGTGAGCATTGGAGGTATGATCATCGCTCTTATGGCACAGATGGGTGAAGATGTCAGTAAAAGGTCTGTTCACTTTGACTTGTTAAACTGTGTGTTTATGTGTGTGTTTATGTATGTGTGACTGTGAGTTCATGTGATAGAGATGCCCAGTGGTTTTGAACCAGGCAAAAAGGTCTGCTCAGTTGTTTTGCTCTGTGCCTGTGTGAATTCACCTTGTAGGCAGATCCAGAGTAATTTTGAACCATGCATACAAATGTTCCAGCCACACTACTAACAGTAACAGTGAGAGATTATAGCTTATGATGATTGAAACACACTAAATGAATGTGCCACTGACTTACTGAGCGGATTTTTCAAGACTACATGCTTACAAGCTTTGTAATGCGAAAGATCTGTTCAGTGCAATCTGATAGATATATATATACAAGGTTTAGACTAACCCTAACATATGTGTAGTTTTCGGCTGAGCCAAGTAATCAATGAATTATGGTTTAAAATGAGCAGTGCTTGTGTATTCCTCTGCCAGATGAGAACACACAAAAACAACGTTAGGGTTTCTCAGATGTTTTGAAGCTCAAGCTTTGAAACTTCATACACTTCTAAGATCTGACAACCTCCAAACATGATTCAAGTTTGGTTGATCCTCATCACATTATCAAGGTTATGGCGGGTAAATTCCGAGTCATAAAATGGAAAATTATCACTTTCATCAACGCTTTTGAAGATAGAGCTTTAAAAGTTGTCAAACTTGGGTTAAGTTTTACATGTATAACCCCCAGACATGATCCAAGTTTGGTTAACCCTCGTCAAATTTAAATTTCATGGCAGGGTCATAAAATGAAAAAAAATAAAATAGTTCTCCAATGTTTATGAAGCTAGCTAGAGCTGCTACAGTTTGATGACCCCCGAACATGACCCAAGTCTGGTTGACCCTTGACAAATGTCAAGGTCACAGTGAGGTCAAGTTTGGGTCCAAATTGAAAAACTTTTTTTTGTTTTTTATGCTTAATCTTTGAAATTAACAAACTTCAAGGGTTGGATAACCTCCAGACATAAGTCTGGTTGATCATTGTCAAATTTCAATGTCATAATGGGCTTGATTTGGATCAGTCAGAAGAAAATTATCATTTCTTTGAAGTTTTATGGAGTTAGAGCAGCAGATAACTTTTTCTGATTAATTTATTCTAGAACTTATGACAAAGGTGAGTCATAGATTATTATTATGAGCATTCGCTCTTCTTGTTTTCATAGTATTCACTGAGGAAAACTGGTTTCTGATCTGTGTGTATGTGACTTTGTGCATGTATCCATTTTTAGGGGGACAGAAGTTTAGGAAAGTACAAGTAACCATGATGATTCTGGACCTTTTCTTTGGAAGTGTTAGGAAACGAAGGGGATGTAAGTGTTCTAAATGTAGACAACAGGAAGGGTCACAGTTCACCACCATATGAGAATTAAACAATGGCATGACCCAATGTTTTCTTGTGTTTCAGATGTGTGGTTGTGTTTACTCTGCTGTTCATCCCTTGTCACATCCTAATAGTTGGAACTGTTCTCCCTTTAATATGGTGAGTAAACATATTTTAAAATACATGTACACATGTACTATCAAAATCAAGGCAAAGTGAAAGTGTTAAATCTCAAAGCTCTTGAAAACAGGAAATGTGAACAATCACCCAGTACATTGTTATGCTTTGTGGCAGTTGTGCAAAGAATTTCATGATGTATTAGCATGACACAAGCACATGTTATAGCTGATTCAAAGAAAATAGAATAAACTGAGAATGAAAACCTACTGTTAGACTTTCTTTTTGCATGGATATATTTATGTTGTGTGTGATGTGCATTGCAGGCTGTCCAGGTACAACTTGTTTCTGATCCTGTTGATCAACTTGTTCTTCATCATGACTGGGGGCTGGGTCATCCTCCAGTTTGTTGCCTTCCGCAAGGAGGAGTCAGCCATGTGTGCTGTGAGTACATGAACTGTTGTAGTTGGCTACATTTTAAGATATTACATGTAATTACCATCATTTGGCTGCCCAAGAGCGACTTATTCTCCACTTTAAGTGGGTATTTTAAATTAAAAACTTGAAACTGTAAACAGAAAACATATTTTTGTTTTCAAGGCTACATTTCATGAGTTTCAATTTTTTTGATAATTATTCGCATTAAAGGCACAGTAAGCCTCCCGTAAACCATCACAGATACTGTCAGGCTTTTACACACAGTACAAACACCCGTCCATTTGAACGCTCACCAAACGGGAACATCCTAGGTGCCCTACGTAAAGAGCGAGCAATTTTCAAAGAATTTATTTTTGCGTGGTTTATCTTACCACTGAGCCATCGTGAACCCGTGTGATCCAGTTTCCCCTTTTCACAATGCAGTCGTCAGTTTGTAATTTGAATGCGGCTCGCTGTGAGCTTATCTGCAATAGCACGTTATTGTGTACCTCTGACTTTTCACGAAACAAACGAATGTGGTTCATAAGAACTCGAGCGATGGCTTTTGACTGCCTATAACCCGTCGTCTGCTATGAAAACCACAACCTTGCGTGACCCTGCTTCCGGACTTTTATTTTTTCAAACTTTCAAAACTTCGAATTGTACTGATCTTGTCTTGATGAAAAAATAATTCTTTTATGATTTAAGAATGTTTGTGTAACAAGCTGTCAATCTATTATTTAGATTTTAAAAGTTAGGTCTAGCGCCAAAACGCACAATCATAGCTCCACGGCTGTCGCCAGTTGAAGGGAAGTAACTCATTTTTGACCTGAGTTCAGGATGGGTCCGATTGAGATGGTCTCAATCCGAAAAATAAATTCTTTGAAAATTGCTCGCTCTTTACATAGGGCACCTAGGATGTTCCCGTTCGGTGAGTGTTCAAATGGAAGGGTGTTTGTACTGTGTGTAAAAGCCTGACAGTATCTGTGATGGTTTACGGGAGGCGTACTGTGCCTTTAACTGTGCAGATGTATTACTGTCTGTGGCTGTGCCCCATTTTGAGTTTTTGTTCATAATGTTTTTGAAGATGTCATACTTTCTGTTTTCAGAAAATTGAAAATAAATCTCAGCCACACTAGGAAACCTGTAATTCACACTCACGAACAACAACTTGTTTGTTAGCTGCATACAAATTGCTTGTGAGAGAGAGATTGAAAGAGAGTTGGTGTGTGTGTGTGTGTGAGAGAGAGAGAGGGGGGGGGGCAGGGGGCATCTGTGTGTTAGCTGTGGGGTGCTTGCTTTGACAAGGAAAATGATTGCAGATGCGTGTGCAATGCTATGGTTAATGTTTCAGATAATAGAGCAGATGCTGTTCTCACTGTACCCATTCGTGTGCTGTGCACTGGTCACGTGGGTGCTGTCCACTGTGGTTATGAAAGCCATGTTGCCCTTCATCTTCATCCTTATCTGGTGAGCTGGCCTTGATTCTTCTGCTTCTGTGTGTGTGTAAGTGTATGTTCTGGTCACCTACCCCGGTGCTGTCCACTGTGGTTATGAAAGCCATGTTGCCCTTCATCTTCATCCTTATCTGGCGAGCTGGGCTTGATTCTTCTGTGTGTGTGTACTGTGGGTTCTACACTAGTGACTTATCCTACATCTTTATCTACATCGCGTAAGACTTGCTTTGTGTGTGTCTGTGTGCATGTGTCTGTGTTTGACAATGTCCGTGTGTATGAGCATGAATGGTTGGATTGTAGCAGACAACAGACTTAATTCAAGGAAAGAACTCTTGCATTTGAATGCATGCAAAATGTACCTCTGGGTATGTGTGTAGTTGTTTACCACACACACACATCATCTGGGGAAAACAATTTGGTATTGTATCCAATTTCATATTTGGTACAATCATACCTGTGATAAGTGGACACCGTTGAGTCTCCAAAAAATGTTCCTTTACAGCATGAGTTTTTTCTGAGGTATACTTTTGTTAAATTAATAAAGGAGACAAAGTGGGAGATATACTTGTGTTAAATGAATAAAGGAGACAAAGTGGGAGATATACTTGTGTTAAATGAATAAAGGAGACAAAGTGGGAGATATACTTGTGTTAAATGAATAAAGGAGACAAAGTGGGAGATATACTTGTGTTAAATGAATAAAGGAGACAAAGTGGGAGATATACTTGTGTTAAATGAATAAAGGAGACAAAGTGGGAGGTATACTTGTGTTAAATGAATAAAGGAGACAAAGTGGGAGATATACTTGTGTTAAATGAATAAAGGAGACAAAGTGGGAGATATACTTGTGTTAAATGAATAAAGGAGACAAAGTGGGAGATATACTTGTGTTAAATGAATAAAGGAGACAAAGTGGGAGGTATACTTGTGTTAAATGAATAAAGGAGACAAAGTGGGAGATATACTTGTGTTAAATGAATAAAGGAGACAAAGTGGGAGATATACTTGTGTTAAATGAATAAAGGAGACAAAGTGGGAGGTATACTTGTGTTAAATGAATAAAGGAGACAAAGTGGGAGGTATACTTGTGTTAAATGAATAAAGGAGACAAAGTGGGAGGTATACTTGTGTTAAATGAATAAAGGAGACAAAGTGGGAGATATACTTGTGTTAAATGAATAAAGGAGACAAAGTGGGAGATATACTTGTGTTAAATGAATAAAGGAGACAAAGTGGGAGATATACTTGTGTTAAATGAATAAAGGAGACAAAGTGGGAGGTATACTTGTGTTAAATGAATAAAGGAGACAAAGTGGGAGATATACTTGTGTTAAATGAATAAAGGAGACAAAGTGGGAGATATACTTGTGTTAAATGAATAAAGGAGACAAAGTGGGAGGTATACTTTTGTTAAATGAATAAAGGAAAAATAAGGTGTCCTCCCATGGGTAGAGCCTGTCATTACCCTTTCCTCCATATTTGCAGATATTTGTGTCTTTCCCAGCCCCAGTCATGTGGACTTCTATTCGTCAAACCATAAACTGCCCAATCTTCTGTTGAGCAGTGTTTCAAGTGAAATAGGGATGCAGAGCTTTACTATGTTTACTCATATTTTTGACAATGTACTAGTGGTCGGTTGTCAGAAGACGGAAAGTGTCACTATTCTGGGGTCAATAGACGATGTTCGTAAATAATTTCGTCAGATTTGTATAGTTGTAAAAGAGTGAATACCCTTGCGTTTTCTAAGACAAATAAATTCACACGTGCTCCTGTCCACATGTTTCAGACACACCCCTAGCTAGTGATTGGCCCCTCCAATATTTGTCCCAGTAAAAGCAAGGGTATTCATCCTTTCACAAACTAATACAAACCCGGCTGTGTTATTTTCGGAATTTGACTATTGCAGTGTGACTGTGAGAGGCATCCGTTCTCAGAAAGTCGATCGGAAAATGGTATGTGTTGTTATTGGGAGGGGTCAGAGTTAGAGGTTTTACTGTGATAATTATATAGTAAAGTGTACAACAGTATGTGCAACTTACTGTCTGACAGGTTCGTGTGCCTCCAACTGTACCTGATGCCTGCAGCGTCTTCGTTCAAGCTGACAGAGACTGTGGACGAAGACCTGAACGTCCTGCAGCAGCCCATCATCGTGGCCATCGTGGCCACCTTCATCATCAGCGGTCCTGCTCTGCACTTTGTCCTGACTTTGCTTGGCATGCCCTTCATGGAACTGTTCAGTCTCTCTTTTTTGGTAAGTCCACTTTCAGACACAAATAGTTTTCAGAGTTAACATGCGTTAGCTGAAGTAACTGTGTGGTGGGTTTTTTTATTATATATCAGAGTGGTTAGGTTGGGTAAAGTACAGTACATGTACTTAGATTCCATGAAGTGGTTTCTATGCTACTTCCACATTTTTTCAAGGATTTAATGTATACTGATTTTAGCCAAAGTATCAAGAGTTGTGTGAAAAGCTAATATAATTTTGTGTGGTAAATCGTTACATTTTAAAGCTGGTTGATTTTTCATATTAAAAGCTCTTCTTTTTTGAAAGAGAAAAAGAAAGCTTCTTCTTGTTCTTTTATTTTGTACTTGTAATAGGCAGTTCCTTCATTCATTCAATTGACTTTCAGAATATGAAATTGAATGTTAAAAATGTGTATGAGTCTATGACTTAATGCACAAAGTCTTACCAAAACAAATAACAAAAAGGCCTGGCTCTTGTGCCTTGTACTTGCAGTCCTTGCTGTCCATGTTGACGTTTTTGGGGCTGTTCCTCTGCACTCTGCTCAGCATCAGACAACTCGCTGAATACCTGGGTAAGGCTTGCACGTAGACTCTTTTAAATGTCATATGTACTTTTGTGTTGTCGGGAATCTTTTATGGTGTAAAAGAATTTGTATGAGACTGGACTATTAGAGGCCTATTCAACCAGTGTGCTATTTTTTCCTGTTCCAGCACTGCTGTGTTTTGGCATGAGTTTGCTTATGGTGTTTTAAAGCAAGCAATGAATTTTAAGTTTATGTTTATAATGAGAAGTTTTCTTTGAAACTCTTTTTCATATGGTAGTCCACTACACCACTGTCTCACCCAACATGCATTCATCATTGCAGGCTTGCCTCACCCGTTGATGGTGCATGTGCGGTTGGTGAGCGGTGTCGGTGTGCTGTTGCTCTATTGCTCTGTGCTACAAAAGCTGGGCCTGGTCTCACACTTATTGCTGTCATTGCAGGCTTGCCTCACTGATGATGCATGAGCGGTGTGGGTGTGCTGCTGCTGTGTTAGCCCGTGCTACAACAATTGTGCATTATCTCACACGTCTTGTCTTTGCAGGCTTGCCTCACTTACTGATGGTGCGTGTGCGGTGGGGGAGCGGTGTGGGTGTGCTGCTGCTGTGTTAGCCCGTGCTACAACAATTGTGCATTAAATTACATATTCTTACTCCGAGTCACATATTAGCATTGACGCAGTCGAGATGCTAGGTAGACTGAAAAACGCTATCCCGTCTATAGTATAAGGGAAGCAACCCAAGCAAAAAAGTAGCAAGCTTGCTACCCTGGGTTGCCTCCCGTAGCGTGCATCACGCCACAGATCTCGTACCAAATACGAGACACCCTCATTCGACATCTTTCAGCCAGAGAGACAGGTCGTGCTTGATTTCGCTCCTAGGCTGTTGTTTGCTGTCTGCTTGACACCCACCAGCCTCGGCTCCCCGTCTGCTCATAGCTGTTTCTAGCGGTGAGATTGTTCCATTTTGTTGTTGTTTGCATTGCCATTCTGCTGAGAATTTTCTCGTCCGCGGACTTGTGAATTTTGCTCGGTAGTTTGTTGCCGTGGCCGCCATTTTGGTCGCCATTTTTCGCATACACGTGGTGTTTTTTGCTGGTTAGTTTGGGTCCGTGCTCGGACTTTTAGCGTCGACCAGTAGCACTATTACCTGCTTGTAACTTGTACCTTGTGCTAGTTTATTCTGCTGAAGTTTTACGTCCTAGAGACTTGTGTATTTTCAGTAGTTTGTTTTTCTCGCGTGACATCATGTCTGATAGTGAGAAAAAGCGAGCGGCTAAGGCCGAGAGTAAGGGCAAAGGCCCTGGCAAACCTAAGTCCTCGGCTTCTACTTCTTCGGCTAGGAACCCCACGGTTCACGTTTCTGACCCGAAGACTAACTTCGTTTTTTTTTGTTTTTTTTTTTTGTTTTTGTTTTTTTCGGTGCCCATTTCGGCGCCGGAGGAAACTTCGTCTGGCTCGCGTGCGGCGGGCTTGACCGCTACCACGTCCGTTTCAACCCCGGTACCTGTGCCGGAGGCTGGCACTCTTGTGGCTAGCCTTTTGTCCTCTTTGATTCCAGAAATTCGGACTCTCGTGCGTACAGAGATGGCGCGGACGGACCCTGTTTCCAGCTCTGCCTCCCTCCCGGGGGTGTGCGACCCTCGGTCGTTGGCTTCCTGTGTTCCTGTTGTTTCCGGATCACCTGTCCAGCCTGCAGGCGTTTCTCTTCTCGGCCGGCGCTCGGTGACTCCCGCTTGCGGGAGTGCACCTGAGCAGGTCCCTTTTGGGATACGGTCGCCGCAAGGTATGTGCTCGCAGCAGCCGTCCGCGGCAGCTGCACTTCCAGTTCCTGGAAGTAGTGGTTCACTGGACAGCGGACAGACCATGGTCCCTGCCGGTTTGAGCTACGACTTACGTAAGCAGTCGCTCGCGGCAGCTTCCCTTCCGGCTCCGGCCGGAAGTAGTGGTTCATTGGACAGCGGACAGACCATGGTCCCTGCCGGTGTGCGCTACGAATTACGTAAGCAGTCGCTCGCGGCAGCTTCCCTTCCGGCTCCGGCCGGAAGTAGTGGTTCACTGGACAGCGGACAGACCATGGTCCCTGCCGGTTTGAGCTACGAACTACGTAAGCAGTCGTTTGCGGCAGCTTCTCTTCCGGCTCAGGCCGGAAGTGTTGGTTCACTGGTATGCGGACAGACCATGGTCCCTTCCGGTTTGAGCTTTGCCCAGTTTCAGCAGCCGTTTCCGGCAGCTGCCCTTCCTGCCTTGGCGGGAAGTGTGGGTCCAGCCGGTCGTGCACAGTCCTCTGTCACTTCCGGTTCCGGCCTAGGGCTCCCGGGTTGTAGCTGGCAGACTCCACAGCCATGGCATAGCTATGCGGTGGCGTCTGCTCTTACAGCTCCTCCCGGTTCTTCCGGTTCGGTTCACGCTGCGTCCGTTGGGATGCCGGTGGATTTCGAATTCGGTCGTCCTCCTGGGCATTCGGGCTTTCAGCCTCTGTTGGGTCAGCAGCAGCCACCCACTCCAGTGGTGACTGCTAGCTCCTCCCTATTTAAAGTTTCCGGTTCGGTTCCCGCTGCTTCCATTGTGTCGCCGGTGAATTTCGAATACGGTGGTTCTCCTGGGCATACAGGCTTTTTGCCTCTGGTGGGACAGCAGCAGCCACCCACTTCGGTGGTGGCCGCTAGCTCCTCTCGTCAGCTGCCTTCGGTTGTTGGTGACTCTCATCTTCCTCTTAGTCAGGGGTGCGAGTTTCATCGATGGCCAACAGGATGGGCGTTCGGCTTACGGCCTTCCCTCGCAGCGTCATTTGTCGGGTTCTTTTGGCTATGAGCCGTCCCCTTCAGGTGGCGTTTCGGACTTCGGGTCCGTGTACGAGGAGCAGCTGCCTTCGGCGGCTCTGGCCAGCTTCCGAATTTACGTCAGCAGTCGTTCGCGGCAGCCGCTTCCAGCTCCGGCCGGAAGTAGAGGTTCACTTGCTAGTGCACAGACTACTGTCACGTCTGGTTCGAGCCTTGTCCTATGACAGCGGTCGCCCGCGACAGCTGTTCTTCCGGTTCCGACCGGAAGTGTAGGTTCACTGGTTAGTGCACAGGCTACTGTCACGTCCGGTTCGAGCCTTGCCTTACGTCGGCAGTCGTACGCGACAGCGGCACTTCCGGTTCACGGAAGTAGTGCCTCGTTGGAAGGTGGACAAATAATGATCCCATCCTGCTTGAGCTGCGCTATACGTAAGCAGTCGTCCGCGACAGCTTCTATTCCGGCTCCGGCTGGAAATGTTAGTTCATCGGTGTGTGGGCAGCCCATGGCCTTTTCCGGTTTGAGCTTTGCCCTTTGCACGGCAGCCATTTCCGGCAGCTTCGCTTCCGGCCTTGGCAGGAGGGTAGGTCAAGCGGGTAGTGCACAGGTTACTGTCACTTCCGGTTCTGGCCTACGGCCTACCTTTGGGTTCCGAGCTTCAGCTCGTAGGTGGCTCAGCACCAGCTTTGGCATAGCGCTGCTGTTGCTGCCGCACTTCCGGCTCCTCCCGGATTTTCCGGTTCAGTTCCCGCTGCTTCCGTTTGGTCACCGGTGAATTTCGAACAAGGCTTGCCCTATGGGCATACAGGCTTCTTGCCTCTGTCGGGACAGCAGCATCCACACACTCCGGTGGTGGCCGCTAGCTCCTCTCTCCCACTTTCCTTGGTTTTTGATTCCTCTCATCCTCCCCTCAGTTAGGGAATGAGCACAATCGATTGCCAACAGGAAGGACTTCGGTTGGCAAAGAGGAAGCAGCTACTTCTGGTTCGAAGAATCGCCCTTTGTAGCTTTTCACCTTTTTGCCTTTTCGCCGAGCCCCCCCTCTTCGACAGGGGGTGGCCTCCGGCGTCAGTTTCGTTGCTGGTTCCTCAGGGTTCAGCTTCGGAGCTGGCATCGGAATGCCTTGCCGCTCCTGCGCAGGCTTCCTCCTTCGTGCCCTTAGCGGACCAGAGGAAGTTGCCTTGGCCAAGGTCGTCTCGTAGCCGCCTGTTGGCCTTTCCCCGTCCGCGTGCACCGTTTCCGGTCACGCCGGAACTTCTTTCGCTTCTTACGAAGCCGTTGAGGAAGGATTCGGTTCTGCCGCTCTATGGGCAGAATCTCCTATTCTCTGAGGAAGGGGGCTGACAACTTTTGGAACTCAGTTCCATTTCCGAGACTCTCCTGCGGGCGCTTTCTCGCGCTTTGGCAGATTCCTTGGCGCCCTTTCCCCTTAGTAAAGGGCAGGACGCGGAGGAAGTGTCTCACTCCTCTCCACACTTACAAGGGTGGACGAGGCACAGATGAGGCTGTCCCCTCTGCACTATTTCCATGCGGTCTCGTGCGGAAGGGACTTGTTTCTTGCCCACTCCCGGTTTTCTGAGGAGTCGACAAGGAACATTCTCAGTTCGTCATCCTTGGTGGACGGTCTCTCTCCGGCAGCCTGGCCTCTCATGCCAGAAGCAGGGGATTGAGACCAACAGAGAACAGCGGTTCCCTTCTTTTGAGCTTCAATTTGAAAGCAGCAAAAGCAGGCCGCTCCTAAGCAGGCTATACCTAAGCGGACTCAGCCTAAGCGGCCTACGTCCTCAGCTCAGGTGAGATTGTTTCTTTCACAGCCGTCATAGGTACGCTGGGTTTTTGAAACAACAGCCGGCCTTAGGGCTTCGGGGTTTTAGCCTCGGCGGGAGCAACAGCCATTTCATCCGTTGGAGTTTGTGGTTGTTGCTTTCCTTGTGCTTGTGGCTTCGGGCTTCGACATTCTTTCTCTTTCCCAGCGTATGGGTGCTGAGAGGTCGATTTCCGTTTAAAGGGGGGTTTCTGCCTTTGGGCTTCCCCGTTTTCTCTTGCCACGAGCTTCTGGACTCGGTCCAGGTTTGTCTTTCGCCGAGTCTGACTTTGTCTTTCTCTAGCGATCAGACGCGTTCTGGTGTTTCGTCCAAACTTAAGGTTCACTTGAGTTGGCCTCGGAAGTAACATTCAGATTTTCCTGAGGGTGCATTGTCTGGGCAATGCATGTTTGAGAAGTCATTCTTGGCTTGTCACTCTTTCTCAGGTTTTTTGGCTACTCCTCCCCTTTTGGGCAGAGGTCTAGCTAATGTTCCAGTTTTCTCGGTGCTGGCCTCTAGGCCTCTAGGCCAGCATCTTTTTCGGCGGCCGAAACTTTTGGTTTCTTACTGTGCCTGTGTACTTTGAGTACTTTGGTGCGATGGCCGGCCTACGGGCAGCAAGGCTCTCGGCCTTAGCCTGTGTTATAGTCTCCTGCCTGTCGTGTTGCGACTTTGGCAATTGGTTCTTGTGACTGCGGATTTCGTCTCTTCCTCTTCTCCATCATGCTTGCATGATGTGAGTTGGGACGATTTCTGCCGGGTTGGGCTTCCGGCCTGGTCACCCCTTCTTCACTTGCAACTATGACTATTACTGAGAACTCTGGTCTCGGGAGGCTGACGGCTGGTTCGCTTCACGGTTTTCCGTCTTTCTTACCAGCTTCGTCCTTTCTGTTTCGGGTTTTTTGATTCATTTTCAATTACCTACAAGCAGTCTGCTCTGCGATCACGCTGGCTTTTGTCATTTTGTTTCCGGTCTCCGGTCACATTAGGATTTGGCCACTGCGGGTCCGCATTTGCGGTGCTTAGGCACTACCTTAGGTCGCTTCGTCCCCTTTTTTTTTTACCCCTCTCTCTGCTTGCGCAGGGATGGGCATGGGACGACTGGTGACCGTCTCCCTTGAGTTTTGCTCATTGAGGTGGACCCTGGTACTTGATACTCAGGCGTCTCTCTCTTTCCGGTTTGGAGTTTGGTCACTCTTCCGGAGCTGACTGTTCTCTCAACGGCCTTTGGGCCTCACTCCATCCCAAAGTTTTCTTACTTTGGCATGTTTGCCTTATGGTCTCCGTGAGGGTCGGTTCTTTTCAGGGCTTAGCCGGCAACCTTACGCACGGATCGTTTCCAGGCCATTAGCATTTCCTTCCATTTAAGGGGGGGGGGGGGGGCAGCTTGTCCTTCCCTCTACTTGGTCGGGTTTATCCAAGACTGGGGTCCTTTTCCGGACTGTTTTACGGTTCAGAAGATTGGAAGAAGTGCTGGGCACAGCTTACTGGCTCTCTGAGGTTGTCTTTCGCATTTCTTGCCTGAGAGACATCTCGGCTGTCAATCAGGGTGGTTCTCGGTCCGTTTCTGTCCTTTGGCAGTGGGCCAGTTCCTGGCAAGGGTTTAGAGTGAGTCAGTGGTTGCTTTCTCACGGGATCCTTTCCTGACTTTTGGCAGTGGGCCAGTTTCTTGGCAAGGGATTTTCTTGCCCTCCGCCTTGTCATAGCTTATGCTATCTTTCCCTCGGCTCGGCCCGAGCTCTTTCCAGGGCCTGGGCCTCCTCCTTGGCCTTTTTGGCCTATGGGGTTTGGATGATGTCCTGCGCACAGCTTCTGGCGCTAGGATTTTGTCTTATCAGGTTCTGCAGACATTGCTGCCCTCTGTCAGGATGGGTCTCGGCCCATTCCTTCCTTGGTGGCAGCTGGCTTTTGTCTCTCCAGAACTTTAGAGTGAGTTTGAACTTTTTGATCTTACCCACCACCTTGTTGGAGTTATCTGCTAATATGTGACTCGGAGTAAGAATATGTAATTTAATCGAAAATTTTTAATTAAATTTTCATTTGATTAATATACTTACCCGAGTCACATAGGTAATTCCCTCCCACCTTCCCCGCTTTTAGTTTCTTTGTATTCTAGAAGTCGAATGAGGGTGTCTCGTATTTGGTACGAGATCTGTGGCGTGATGCACGCTACGGGAGGCAACCCAGGGTAGCAAGCTTGCTACTTTTTTGCTTGGGTTGCTTCCCTTATACTATAGACGGGATAGCGTTTTTCAGTCTACCTAGCATCTCGACTGCATCAATGCTAATATGTGACTCGGGTAAGTATATTAATCAAATGAAAATTTAATTAAAAATTTTCGATTATCTCACACGTCTTGTCTTTGCAGGCTTGCCTCACTTACTGATGGTGCGTGTGCGGTGGGTGAGCGGTGTGGGTGTGCTGCTGCTGTGTTACCCTGTGCTACAACAGGTGGGCCTGGTCTCACACATCTTGTCTTTGCAGGCTTGCCTCACCTACTGATGGTGTGTGTGCGGTGGGTGAGCGGTGTGGGTGTGCTCCTGCTGTGTTACCACCTGCTATGACAACTGGGCCTGGTCTCATACGTCTTGCTTTCATTGCTTTTGCAGGCTTGCCTGACCTGTTGATGGTGCGTGTGCGGTGGGTGAGCGGTGTGGGTGTGCTGTTGCTGTTACCCCATGCTACAACCACTGTGCCTTGTCTCACACATCTTGTCTTTGCAGGCTTGCCTCACTTACTGATGGTGCGTGTGCGGTGGGTGAGCGGTGTGGGTGTGCTGTTGCTGTGTTATCCCGTGCTGCAACAGCTGGGCATAGTCTCACACTTCCTGCTGTCCCTGCCGCTTGTAGTGGGCGTCTTCACTGCCCTTGCCCTTATGCTCAGTCTCAAGAAGCCAAAGGTGAACATCCATTGGAGACACTCACTGGTGCTGACAAAGATAACCAGTCTTACAATTGTTTCTTTGCTGTATGCTAAGAATGGGTTTTTGACTCACATATATGAGAGTCTATGGATTGGTACTTTTTGTCTGATACAGTGGTCGCCGCTTAATAAAACCACTTCTGGACCGACGAAAAATGGCTTTAATAAGCGGCGGATTTATTAACCGGCGGTCCAGGAATACGTCATTTTCGAAAGAAAAAAAATCTCTTTTGTTTACGTCACTCAGTCACTTTTTCGTCATTTACACTTGTTTGAATCTAAACAAAACTTCACGAAGGATGTTGAACTTTTGTTTTAATTATGTACATGTACGTGTACTTTGATCACTTCGGTACATCAATAATTTCACTGTCACCGTCACGAACCATTACTCGTCAGAGAAGAACGATTTTATGAGTGTTTGTTTGTTGGTCGTCTTCCACATCAGAACAAGATAATGTGAGTTTTAGTCACAAACTACGTGATTTCTCTGAGAAAACTGGCTTTAATAAGCGGCGGGTTGGTTTTATTAACCGGCTTTTTCTAATACATAAGATATAGTGATAAATCCGGACCGTCTGAAATCGGCTTTTATAAGCGGCTGGCTCTATTAACCGCGGTTTTATTAAGCGGCGTCCACTGTAGTGTGTATCATTGTATGTTCCAGTTGACAATGTGCTATTTGACAATATTTCAGACAATAAGTGCTTAAGATGCACCATATTTGCTATGATAATGAACAAGGGCATTCATCCTGGGGAAATCTAGGGTCTGATTTTTTTTGTCTTTTCTTTTTTTGTTACCCTTTCTTTTCTTTCTTTCTTATTTTGTTTGAAACCACATGTACATTTTAGCAGTCAGAATTGGCCTTGGCAAGATGAAATAAAAGGACATTTTATTTACAAGGGAGGAATCATAATTGTGGTGTTGAAGAAGATTTGTGTTGAAGGGATGGAGGTGTACTTGACTCAGAACGTTGATGTTGCTCAAGATAAATCTGACAGGAATCTTCTCTTGCCTATAAGGTGTTGTCCCTGTTGCTGATGGCTGGCCTGACACTGTTGATGTGTTTGTGGATGTCCTACCTTCCTTGGGGCCTCATGTATCCTTTTCCTACTATTGTTATAGTGTTTTGACCTATGCTGTGTGCTGGATTTCACATGTTAGACTGCACAGCACTTGGATCGTTGTGATATAGACTGCAAAACCTGGCCTAGAGGCTCACACCCAAACACACACACACACACACACACACACACACACACACACACACACACTCACACACACACACACACACAAAAACACACATTCATATGACTTAAGTTTTTGGAAGGGGCCTACCAAACAAATTTGATTTGTTCACATTTAGGAAAATGAACACTTAAGTGCGCTGTGCTCTTATTATCACTCTTCATCAGTGTTATCAAAAGAAAACCGGGCCCCCCAAGGTATAGTCTCTTTAATGGTCAATCAGAATCCTTCACTTTGATGAGAGTACAGTACATGTATGTGTATTATGTATCACCTTTACATTGTACCAGTCAGTTGCTGCACGAAAAGAGTTGTACTTACACAGAATGTTGACTACTTCTTGACCTATTTTCCTTAATTTTTGCAAGCTATTATTTCCTTGGTGTACTTCCGCTGAGAGCATTTTATGCGCTGGTGGCGTCCAACTTTGTGCTGTGCATCCTTGTCATCTTTGCTGCGTGGCACAACTCCAAGGAGATCCTGGGCCTCCTGCTTCTGCTCCAAGCCACAGGTGAGCTGGGATTGTTTGCAGTTGCCATGGCTGTTTTCATTTCATTTTTATTTCATTAACTCTATTATCCCAATGCTGGGAAATTCAGGTCGCATTCTCCCAGTGGAAAGCTAGCAGCAACAAGAGTCGCGCTACCCAGGGGGTGTTGTGTGTTTAGGTGTAATCAGCCACATGCACTTATGGCAGAATGGCTGAGTTCTTTTGTGTGCCACTGTGGTGACACAGGGGTGGGACATGGATACCATCACCGTGTCCGTCCCTACCGGGATTTGAACCTGTTACCTAAGGATCACAAGTCCAGTGCTCTCCCACTGAGCCTCCCAGCCCCCCCTTGCTTGGTGGCATTGTGGTTAATGCAATGTCTCTAGTCTATGCTTTGGTCCTCAGTCAGAAGTTTGTACAAGTTTCTCTGAGTTGACTTTAACTGTGCTGACTCACTATTTGGCTGTTGCTTTGTTTTTTGTAGAACCGGTTTTGCAATCGTCTGACAACCTGCGCAGTAAAACATTTCTTCATTTCTTTGTCTTTATGAAAGCATACACCGTGATCATTGAGTGCATAAAATATTCTGTGCTCACTTATCATGAGTGAGTGGAATGTTTGACTTATTTGATGTGCTTGCTGCAGCACAATTCACTAACCATTAATAAAACTGTAAAGTAGATCTCTGTAATTTTTGTGGGGAAAATAATGCTGGCAGAAGGTAAAAACTCCAAGAAGAATTAGATCAAGTTAGAGTGTGATTGCAAGATTGATATGTGATACTTTTCCTCTCGAGATTGTGATAAACAAAATTATAATGAGACTTTGTAGTAATTTTGTAGTTTTTGCTGTGAAGCCAATTATCAGTCTCCTTTGTTGTGTGTCCACTGCAGGTCTGACAGTGTGTGAAGTGGGGCTGTACCAGGCAGGCCTCTACCCTCTGCCCACCTTTCAACTGACCGGTATCATGGCAGCCTACATGCTGCATCGCTTGTATCTTGCCGATAAGCTCACTCGCAACACTGCAGCTTTTGCCTCGGCCGTGCAGTTGACGAAAACGGCGATCACTGCCTTGGGTTATTTGCTGCAAGAAGGAATGATGATCAGGGATAAAAGAGTGGTGGAAATATCGGCTGCAGACTTTTTGACCTTGCTGGCGTTTGTGGGTGTTGTTGTGTGGATATTTGTGTATGAGACGAAAGAGGAGGTGTCTCTGTTTGAGGTGAGTTGAATGCACACTTTGTCTTCCTCTTTTTCTGAATGTTCTTTATTTCCCATTTGTTCCTTTCTGTCTTCCTTTAATGCCTGCCTTTATCTTTTTTATTTTTTTTATTGATCTTTTTTGCCTGTCATACTCTGTCGAAGGATAAGCCTAATATTGTGTCTCACAGATCTTATGTCCCTGTGTCCACCTGTTGGACAGATTTCACGTTCAAAACCAGAGCTGTGCGCGTGACATACAAATCAGCTTGAATTGTTTTCATAGACTTATTTACAGTCAAGGTAAAACATCTGTTACTTATGATGTAAAATTCCTGTGCATCACCAATGACATCTCAACAGAAATGTAGAAAACTGTAGAGTTATGCCAAATGTACACACAGTCCTGTGTGTATCTCAGAAAGACTACTTTTGTTATCAGGGTAATTTGGTTGGTAGTAGTGTGTTGTGTGCACTATGTACAGACTGTTACAGAATGCACATGTGTACAGTGGCACCCCTCTTTAAAGACCTTCACAAATCTGAGAAAATTAGGTCTTAAAAAGGAGGGAGTCTTAAATTGGGGTGTCTTAAAAGGGGGGTTTCAGTGTACCCCGTAAATGTAGCACACTTGGTTCAACTTGTGTGCAGTCTGGAAAGCATGTGGGCCTCCTGATGCTGTGCCTGGGAGTCAGCGCTAGGTCCTTTCTGGTCCCCATCGGTCGTCTGCTACTACAGGATGACCCCACACTGGCCGACCTTGTAGGTAAGTGATGGCCTGGGGTTGTTACTACAGCCGTACCAGATGATGGAACATCACACACGCACACATTGTTTGTTTGTTGTTCTTCTAATTTGTTGTTATTTATTGAACGGTTTGTTGTTCGTTAAAGCAAGCTACCCAGGACGTGGGCAGTTAAAGTGTCATTGCGTGTTGTGTAAAGCAAGTGGAGCGCTTATCGGGACCTGCGCTATAGAGAAGTGATTTGTTATTATTGCATTGTCTGCTTTCAGGTCTGTGGTACGGTCTGAGCAGTGTCTTGGTGTTGCTGTACGCCCTGCAGCATAGTGGATCAGCCAGCGTGATGGAGCAGTTGATGAGAGTGGCCATCGTCCTGGGGGCAGTGGGGGCTCTCGTCATGGCCATGCAGCCCCAGTTTGTCTTCACACTGTGAGTACAGAGGCTTGGACATATATATCCTCCATAGAATATGTGGGGTACAGGTTCTGACGTGAGCTCAGTGGTCGTGGTTCTCCCTTCTAAGTGGAAAGTTCGGGTTTGGAATCATAGCAACGTCTGGTGTGTATAAAGAAGGTGTTGACTTTTTATTTAACCTCCTGGTTCAACAGTGTCAGCAGCTGTGCTACGTACCAGTCACTATTGTATGTCAACAGCTATGCCCTGTACTAATCATTCAAGCTCTGTACCAGTCATGCAGAAACACTCTGTTGTGTGTCAACAGCCCTGTACTAAGTAATCGAGCTCTGTACCAGCCATGCAGATACATTGTGTTGTATGTCAACAGCTATGCCCTGTACTAATCACTCAAGCTCTACCAATCAAGCAGTAACATTGTGTTATATGTTAACAGCTATGCCCTGTACTAATCACTCGAGCTCTACCAGTCATGCAGTAACAGTGTTGTATGTCAACAGCTATGCACTATACAAATCATTCGAGCTCTGTACCAGTGATGCAGTAACAGTGTGTTGTATGTCAACAGCTATGCCCTGTACTAATCACTCAAGCTCTACCAATCAAGCAGTAACATTGTGCTGTATGTTAACAGCTATGCCCTGTACTATATATTCAAGCTCTACCAGTCATGCAGTAACAGTGTGTTGTATGTTAACAGCTATGCCCTGTTCTAATCACTCAAGCTCTACCAGTCATGCAGTAACAGTGTTGTATGTCAACAGCTATGCACTATACAAATCATTCGAGCTCTGTACCAGTGATGCAGTAACACCGTCGCGATATAACCTTGAACGGTTGAAAACGACGTTAAACACCAAATAAAGAAAGAAAGAAAGATGCAGTAACAGTGTGTTGTATGTCAACAGCTATGCCCTGTACAAATTCCAGCTCTGTACCAATGATGCAGTAATAGTGTGGTGTATGTCAACAGCTATGCCCTATACAAATCATTCCATCTCTGTACCAGTCATGCAGAAACATTGTGTTGTATGTCAACAGCTATGCACTATACAAATCATTTCAGCTCTGTACCAGTGATGCAGTAACAGTGTGTTGTATGTCAACAGCTATGCCCTGTACCAGTGATGCAATAACAGTGTGCTGTATGTCAACAACTATGCCCTGTACCAGTGATGCAGTAACAGTGTGTTGTATGTCACCAGCTATGCCCTGTACCAGTGATGCAGTAACAGTGTGTTGTATGTCAACAGCTATGCCCTGTACCAGTAATGCAGTAACAGTGTGTTGTATGTCAACAGCTATGCCCTGTACCAGTGATGCAGTAACAGTGTGTTTTATGTCAACAGCTATGCCCTGTACCAGTGGAGCGAGGTGTTGAGCATCCTACTGCTGGCTGCCATACTGGCCACAGGAGTGACGGTCAGCTTCTTCCAGACACTGGTCACAGCCGCTGTTCTGGGCGTCTGCCCTGGTGTCCATGCTGCTCTGCTGGTAAGGAACAGTGGAAGAACAGTAGATGCTGAGCATGAGGAATTTAAAGCAGCAAATCACTTTAAAAGTGATGTTACCCATAACAGTAGGACTTTATTTTTAGAAAATTCTGTCCTTGATGATGAAGCCACAAAGGAAGGGGTTATTTAGTGCACTGCTGTTCACCATAAACTCGCATTACATTGGATAGTAAGGACTAAGTTACAAAAGCTGTGAACTTGCAAGGCAAGCATATGTGGAGAGTTTGCGTTGATCAGGATAAGGTGTTTTGCAGAAATATGTTTAACGTCTTCTTCACAGCTATACTTGCATCTATTGTTAGTACGGTCAAACCTGTCCTGGCGACCGCCTCTTGATAACCACCACCTGCCCCATTACAACCACCCTTAAGTCTCCCCGAAGAGGTTCTGTCTTATACAACTTACCTTGTCATAACCACCACCTGCCCCATTACAACCACCCTTAAGTCTCCCCGAAGAGGTTCTGTCTTATACAACTTACCTTGTCATAACGACCACCTGCCCATTACAACCACCCCTAAGTCTCCCCGAAGAGGTTCTGTCCTATACAACTTACCTTGTCAAACCACAGCCTGTTTATGATATAAGGACCACTTATGGGTTGTCCTTTGGATGTTCGTTACAGACACGTTTCACTGTATCATGGAGAGTTTGACCCTTTTGCTGCACTACTAGGTGAAGACAAGGAAATTGTCACAGAAGTATTTTATGTTTCAGCTGTACGAACAAGAGGCCACAGTTCTTCACCTCTCACTTGTAGCTGCTCTTACCTGCACGCTGCTGGCTTTCTTCATTATTATTGTCAAAACTCAGGAAGTGTCAGACACGGCAGAAAACTTCTTCAAAATTGGGTGAGATAGCTTGTCAGCATGTTTTGCAGTCTTAATAATTGTATGTGGGATTGTGAGGGTGTTTTCGCATTTGCTTTAATAGTAGGGCTCTTGCCACAAATTCAGAGAATGGCGTAAACTTTTCTTGTGGACATGCTATCTTACTTCAGCACATTTTCATTTGAGTACCTTTTATTGTTATCTTGTTCTTGCTTTTGTCATAAATATCAGATCTGATGTTTCAGAACGGTGACAGCGGTAGTGTTGCTGGCAGCCGTGATGGCGGTGGACCTCATTAACCTGGAGGCTCGCAGTTCACTGTGGACCTACCCTTGTTGGAGAGTGGCGCTGGGTGTGATGGCAATTGTCGCGCTGGCCCTGAAAATGCTGGCTGTTAAACTGGTATGTGCTACACTTCCCTTTTTTCTTGACATGCAGGGATTAGGCCAGAATCAGATCTGACAAACATGTTATAATCTACTTGTATGAAATTCCAGTGTGTGTTGAAACTGCAGTCGGTGAACACAAAGAGAAGAAGCACGCACTAGGTTCTTGTACTGATTCAACGCAAGATCTCAAATCATTTGTGGGTCACAATACAAATATATTGGTTGGTGTAAAGATCAGTGGACTACACTTGTTGTTTTGTTTCAGTTTCTGTGAGTGTGAATGTATGCCTGTGTTTCTTTGTGCGTGTGTGTATGCATGTGTATGAAGAAAGAGAAAACGCCCTGCATTTCAAATGCTATGTATTCTTTCATGTAAAGGGTCCACAGCACTTGCCGCTGACAAAGAGAGAAGATCACGGCTTGCCGCTCATTCCAGTGATCGGCAACATGGCAACAGTGGCCACCTTCCTCCTGGCGTGTACACAGGGGCCTGAAGATGGCCTGCTGCACGACTTGTGGGTAGGTGGAACAGCGAGAGAGACATTTAGTACAGTATAGTATAATTCATGACTTGTGGGTAGGTGGAACAGCGACAGAGACATTTAGTACAGTATAGCATAATTCATGACTTGTGGGTAGGTGGTACAGTGAGAGAGACATTTAGTACAGTAAAGCATAATTCATGACTTGTGGGTAGGTGTAACAGTGAGAGAGACATTTAGTACAGTATAGTATAATTCATGACTTGTGGGTAGGTGTAACAGTGAGAGAGACATTTAGTACAGTTTAGTATAATTCATGACTTGTGGGTAGGTGGAACAGCGACAGAGACATTTAGTACAGTAAAGCATAATTCATGACTTGTGGGTAGGTGGAACAGCGACAGAGACATTTAGTACAGTAAAGCATAATTCATGACTTGTGGGTAGGTGGTACAGTGAGAGAGACATTTAGTACAGTATAGCATAATTCATGACTTGTGGGTAGGTGGTACAGTGAGAGAGACATTTAGTACAGTATAGCATAATTCATGACTTGTGGGTAGGTGGTACAGTGAGAGAGACATTTAGTACAGTATAGCATAATTCATGACTTGCGGGTAGGTGGAACAGTGAGAGAGACATTTGGTACAGTATAGCATAATTCATGACTTGTGGGTAGGTGGAACAGTGAGAGAGACATTTAGTACAGTATAGCATAATTCATGACTGGAGGGTTAGTGGAAAGCCGGGGGTCACATTTTGTAGCATGCTGTTATAGTAATCAATGTGAAGATGCAAAAATATATGTCAGAAATGTACACAGCAATCCTGTGAGTTTAATGCCATTAATCCTGTCAAAATTGTTTTTTAAAATGTCCTGGCAAAGCATGTTGAAGGTAGTTAATTATAAAAGCCCCCTCCCACCCCACCCTAATTTTTGTTTTTAATTCACTGCAGTTTTGAGAGAGAAAATGCAGAAGATTTTTAACGCAAGTGGGTAATTTGTTTGTGTCAAAGAACAGCAGAGTTACTTTTTGTAAAGTGCTCTTTTTTCCGTTTGTTTTACTTATTGGTAATGTACACTTAATTTTTTTAAACATTTCACAAGTAAGGCAGCACTTTAAACTCCAATCCTTCAACACTGTTTCTGAATGGTTTCAGTGTAGTGCATCAGCGCTGTTCCTGGTCTTCCTGCAGCGGGACTCCCTCCTCCTCTCCTCCCTGTCGCCTAGCAACAGGGGCACACCTACCGTCGTGGCCGCCATAATGGCTCTCGTCCTGTCCACAATATGGCGCTCAAGGCTGTGGCTCTTTAATGGAATCTTCAGCACCATTGTGGGATTCTTAGAAATTGTCTCCGTATTCGCCTCGCTTCCAGTGTACATCGTCCTTGCAGGCATAATGTGGCGAGGAGAGATCTGGTCGGAAAAGGCGGTGGTGTTTATGTTGCCCATGAACGCTTTGTTGGTTTTGTTGGGGACTTCTTTCACTTCCTGGGCTTTGTGTGTGGCTGGGGCTGTGTGTGGTATCGGCATGATGATGTTCAAGCTGCCCCTGCTTCCGTACAACTGTCAAATCATGCAGAGGTGAGGGTTTAGGGACGATGAGGGGAGGGTGGTAGGTGTCTGTTTTGACAATTGAATTGTTACGGGAAGGTGGTGTGTGTCTGTTTTGACAGTTGAACTGTGAGAGGAGGTGGTTGTCTGATTTGACAGGTGGAGAGTCTGTGACTGGTGGCTTGATGTTGGTTGTGTGGTGGGATGACTGTGTCGCCAGTTGCTTTGTCTTGTGTATGGGGCATACACTGCAGAAGCTGAACGAATTTTCTGAACTGAACAGTTTGTATGTGTGATGGGGATGATGAATAAGTGAGTGTAGATGTGTGTGTGTGTGTGCGTGTGTGTGTGTGTGTGTGTGTGTGTGTGTGTGTGTGTGTGTGTGTGTGTGTGTGTGTGTGTGTGTGTGTGTGAGGGAGCAAGAGAGAGAAAGAGAGAAACAAACAGCAAGAGGGTGATGGTGTGTATACATTTCCAAAACATTCCACTGTTTTTGCATGAGTTAGCCTGGTGATATGTAATCACAATCATATTATGTAAAACAGGTCTGTAAACTGTCAGGGTAAAGGTATTATTCAGGCCACACAGAGTGACCATAAGAAAAATGACCTCATGCATATACAGTGGAACCCCTCACAAAGACCCCCTCTCTAACGACTACCCCGCCACAACGACCCTTTTTTTTTTTAACCGATGTGTTTCCTTATATAGTTGTCACCAGTGTAGCGACCACCCCGCTCTAACGTCTAAGGACCGACCTAACAGCTTGTGTAACGACTTTGTCAGACCACAGGCGGAGGTATCGTTTACTGGACCACCACTATGATAGTAAGACTACTTGTAGTCTTACTATGATAGTGGTGGTCCAGTGAACGATACCTCTGCCTGTGGTCTGACAAAGCCAAGACTCTCGGTCAGCGTAACGCATCACTGACAAACTGGTTATAACCAGTTGAATAGACCCTATCGGTATTCCAAGCTCTCGTGATCTCTCGCAAACTTCAGAGCATAGCAAAGCATGTGGTACAGCGATCTCGTGCGAGGTGCACAAGCCAAGGTTCGAAGTTCTCGCGATGTTCAAAGCATAACAAAGAGCGTGTCTCGCGAGAGCTGCTCAGATACCGAAAAGGTCTATAGCATTCACCTAAGGGAAGTCGCCGCGGATTTTCATTTTGCTCGATTAGCGATTACCGGTACTTTATTAGCTCTCTACTCAAGACTCGGCGCTTTTCTCTTTCTTTCGGGAATCTTCGTTTGTCAACAAGTCGTCGTGACAAGATAGCGTACAGAGAAACACCGGATGTGTCTTTTTTGTGTCTCGCGATAGTTGGAGCGAGAGCCGCCATGTTGTGTTTTCGTCTGCTCGAAATGTGCTCAAAAGTCGTAAATCATCCCAAAAAAGCTTATTCCGGGCGGGACTACATGTGTGTGTTGGTTACAAATTGTGTGTGTGATATTTTTCTTGAAACTTTTTCACTTTTCTTCTTTGTTTCACTTGTTTATTCTCGGATCCGATTTCGCCAAATACCGTACTTTCGTTTGCCTGGTTGTTTTGATTGATTGACACGATCTGATTATATTTTTTTCGACGGCGGCTAATATAGTGACGCGGCCTATACGTGGCTCGTCCCATTTTTTTTTTAACGTCGGGGTTCGGCTTATAAAACGGTGCGTCTTGTAATCCGTCAAATACGGTAACTCTTTTTGAATTGAAACATGCACCAGAACTGGTGGACACCATCGACAATGTCAAACATGAAATCGAAGCAGTTTTCTTGAGGAAACGGTCGTCAGCAACTCAAACTTCTCTGTTTTCTTTTTTTAAGAAAATCTGAGGTGACTTTCTTTGTGGCCCCCTGACCCCGCCCCCTCCCTCTGTAAGGACCCCCCTCCATAAGGACCGAATTTTGTCAACATTTTCTAGGTCGCTAGAGAGGGGTTCCACTGTATGTGTACAGTTCTTTATTTGAGGAACACAGGGTGCTGTTTAAAAAAAAAGATTTCATGAAAAGTGTGTCTCAGACGATGAAATGACAGCTTCTCTGATTTGCCAGTAGAACATAAGAATAAGGTATCATATTGGCCAGTACATGTAGAATATAAGGATAAGGTATCACAGGGATGTTGCCACAAATTCATACCTATAGGACAAAATGTCCTGAGCTCTTCGGTATCAATAGGACACTTGACTGCTTTCATACATTTTAATAGGACATTATAATTTTGTGTGAAACGCAAAAGTGCACACACACATATCAGAATATGCACCAACATTGTGTGCGTATGTTTTTCACTTTTGTTTCAAACAGGACACACCCAAAAAAGAAACAAACAAACTAAAAAGCAATAAAAAACATCAGCACTCTTACTTTGATTGGCACACAAACTGCATGATTTCCTGACAGAGCATTTTGCTTGACAGATTCGACAAAACAGTTTCTCAGTGTCAGCCATAAATAGTTAACCTTATTAAAAGATCGATTGTGTGAATTTCCTGCTGTACCGACACCATCTACTAGTGACGAAACTTTACTTTCCGTGATTGTGGAGGTTTCAGCGACGACACTCATTGGCACTGTTATTTTCCAGAATGATGCTACCAGTCGTGTAACACACGATACCGTTGAAACGCCAAAGGTGTTCAGCTTTTGCTGTTCTTTGGCAGGCTTTAGTTTTTTTTCGGTGGCATAATTCAGTGCCGTGCGCTTCATTTCTAACCGAAAGCAAATTAAAGCAGATGCAAGACTTAGTCAGTTGGAGTTGACTCCCGTATTCCTTACTTTAGTGTGCTGTAGACGGGTGTACGCAAACGGCTCATTCTGCAAACGGTTTGGAAAACGCAAGATCTGCACTGCACAACTTCAGTGCACCTGTACGCTAGCGCGCTCGGTCGGTTTTTGAAGATTTCTATAATGAAAGGAAAATTATCAAATAACGCGCTGTCCAAAGGAATGGAGTTCTTATCGGACAATGATCGCGCTGAGTTGAAAACGATAGGACATTTGACCACCATGTGGCCATGTGAATCGGACATTAGTGCCTTTTAATCGATCTATGTCCGATGTCCGACGCCTAACGACATCCCTGTATCATATTGGCCAGTACATGTAGAACATAAGGATAGGGTATCATATTGGCCAGTACATGTAGAATATAAGGATAAGGTATCATATTGGCCAGTACATGTAGAATATAAGGATAAGGTATCATATTGGCCAGTACATGTAGAATATAAGGATAAGGTATCATATTGGCCAGTACATGTAGAATATAAGGATAAGGTATCATATTGGCCAGTACATGTAGAATATAAGGATAAGGTATCATATTGGCCAGTACATGTAGAATATAAGGATAAGGTATCATATTGGCCAGTACATGTAGAACATAAGGATAAGGTATCATATTGGCCAGTACATGTAGAACATAAGGATAAGGTATCATATTGGCCCGCGAGGTTGCCCTCTTGGAAACTTGGGCTGCTTTCTCACATGCAGATCATCTCTTACTTGAAATAACTTCAAAGCTGACTGCAGACATTGATGTTACACTATGTACTGCCAGTCAAAAAGCTTGTAAGGCCACATGTTACTGGTGCAACATCTTCTGTTCATTTGCCATGCAGTGTGTTATTGTTGGTTGGAGAGGAGGGTTCTAGTCACACATTTGTACATTTCATGTTGAGAAATCTTGTAGTCAAACCTGCTCTGGCGACCGCCTCTCCAAAATGACCACCTACCCATTACGACTACAGTGTACCTTAAAAGATCACCAACAGGTTTTCTTCCTTAGGTATAATTGACCTTTGCATAGCGACCACTGGTCTATAACGACTCCTTTTGGTCAGTCTCCTGGCTAATCTTTATACACAGGTTCCACTGCATGATATTTTGCATAAACTTCTTAATTTTTGTGTCATTTTGCCTTGTTCACTTTTGATCTTTGCATGGTTTATGATAAGCATTTTGGCCAGTCTCCATGCATCTTTGTGCTCACTTCTTTCATTGAA
Source organism: Littorina saxatilis (assembly GCF_037325665.1). Lineage (NCBI taxonomy): Eukaryota > Metazoa > Mollusca > Gastropoda > Littorinimorpha > Littorinidae > Littorina > Littorina saxatilis. The sequence goes on along the minus strand of NC_090247.1, from coordinate 44,420,114 downwards.
GAGGTGATCAATGTAAATGGAGTCTGAAATTGTAACAATCTCCACAAGTACTGAAACTACAGCAGTAGTTTCATACAGCCCTGTTCTTCTGTATGAAGAATGTATTTGAATTATTACACTAAAATCTTGAAAAACAAAACAAATGAATAAACCTTACTGGCACAGCCATGCACACGATTTTGCAATGCGGTGGCATTAAAGGGTTAATGTTAGTGCATGTATGTAATCCTTGTCACTGGCCTCAGAAAAGTAAACTACAAGCTACTGCAATGAGAAAATATGGTTGCACCTGTTTTAACTTTAACATTGTTATCTTTTAAATCGTTATTGCGCCAGCTGATGACAAGCAGGCTTATTGTGTTCCATTTCAAGCAAAGATAAATACTTGAGATGTGTGTAGGTTGTGTTGTGCATGTTCATGTGTGTGTTATTGTGTGTGAGTCCCAAGAGTTTGTGTTATTTATGGTTGCTGCAGTTCAACTTCATATCAGGTGTATCTCCCTTTGTCCCTAGCTCCTCCTGAATATTTCGATCTCAACCTTTGTTATGACTTGTTTGTCTGGCAATTGTTTTTAAAGTCTAGAAGACAGGACCGTTCTTTTTGTTTGTGTTGATGTAAACACTAGTCACATTTAAAGGTACACTTGTGTGAGCATTCATGTTAGCACAACAGGTGTGCCAAGAAGAAGCACCCAGGCTGCTTGTGTGAGCATTCATGTTAGCACAACAGGTCTGCCAAGAAGAAGCACCCAGGCTGCTTCCTGTGCATAATGAGAATTTGTTGTTAAGTGCAGGCATGGGAATTGTCCGCCCAAAGGCAAATTTCCGCCAAATTTTTTTTTTTCCGCCGAAAATGCAAGTGTCTGTCGAAAAAATAAATGGGGGAGGCAAAAATGGTTCTAAAAACTGAATTTAATGGTAAACTTGGAGTTTAGATGACACCAAATTGCACCAATTGGGTTCTTTGGAGAAAAAAAAATCCGGGGGAACATGCCCCCGAACTCCCCTAGCAGGGCTAGGCGCTTTGCGCCGTCAACTTTGCCATTACTTACACATTTTCAGCCTTTTTTTACTTTTTTCAATTTCCATGCCTGTAAGTGATATGTAAAGTGCAGGGAGCACAGGACAATTCTGTGGTATGCGCGATATAAGCAACCATCATTATTGCATCAAACGTTACGAAAGTATCAACAGTTGCGTTGGTTTAAACTCTATTCATCTGATGGTATCTTTTTTTTTAATGATGAACATCACTGTGAGCATTTGTGTCACTTATTCATCAGCATTACATCATACTGCATGTTGTATCAGCACTGCACCCTGCGCAACTTATCACCCCCTTGTTTCTTAATAAACAAGTTTATGAATTTATGCCGCTTGGAAGAGTTTCTGTGATTGTAGTGTAATGTCTGTTTGAAGTAAAGTACTCACAAACACACACAGAGGCACATACACACACTCGCACACAAACACTCACATCGAAAGCGTCAGCACTGAAGTGATTCAAAAGTTCGAGTTTAATAGACTGGGCAGTAAATTTGCGTATGATATTTACACACGTATAAAAGTAAACCACACACACAGAAATGCAAACACCATGTGACTAAATAAGAATGTTTAAAATTTGTGTATAATATTTAAAATTAAATAATATCGTAGGGTTTTGATTGGTTCAACGAAATGTACATAACCTATTTATCTACAAGTGTTCTGAGATCAAGGGAATGTGTATATTGAAGAGTTGAGGATAAAAGCTGAAGCTTTCACAATAAGAACAATGACAGTGCTACAACGTCTTTTCTCAAAGAAATATTTCAGAAAACAATTGTGAAAGAAGTTAGAGAAAGGATTCTCACACAAGAAGCTGGTGTACCAAGATGTTCAATTTAAAACAATTGTAGGGCATGATGACAAAATTGGCTTCCGTACATTCCATTGGCTTTGGAGACTCTGATAAGTGGTTTTCGCTCCTGTTTCAGATTCATAGATTTTCATACATTTCATCCAATCTTTGACAGACACAATGAAGATAGGTTGTAAGAAAAATTATTTGAATGACAAAAAGGTTCAAGGTATTATACAAATTGTATACACACTTTGTGAACAACAAACATCACTGGTTCACAAATCATCACTTCTATTCAATTTTAAAGCCATATGTACTCGATGACTATACACGCTAATTGCTTTACCAACAGCTGGAGATAGACTAAATTAAGTTCCCTGCAAAATATTGTGGTCTAGGACCCCTTAAATGTTGAGATATTTGAATTTTCATTTTGATCTGGATCGTCCTATTTATAGATTTGGCAACACATGTAACGTTGATGCAAGGGAGAGAACACCGCGGCTTTGTTGACATCCTCACTTTTTCAGAGGCTAGAACAAGCTGTAATGCATGTATTATGGTCCGCGCATGGTGACGTATCGTCATTATATGGTCTTATGGTGCGTTTGACATCGATTGTGGGCAAACTACACTTTGTAAACACGGGAGTGCGTTAGTATGCCTTTAAGCACTGTCAAAAACTGTTAGAGAACAATCAATAATTGAAAACATGCATGACAATAAATTGCATATTAAAGATGAAGAATAACGTTAATTACACATTAACATGCTTCCATTTGAAACTTCGAGGTCGTCATCGTGGATTGACACCCGACCAAAGCTAATTGAAGCCCGACGGAGCTTCAATTAGACTTTGGGAGGGCGTCAATCCACGATGAAGACCGAGAAGTTTCAAATGGAAGCATGTTAATGTTATTGTAATTCAATCTGACGACGATCTCTTTCCTGCTTTCATGTGATGGTAAACAGACAGAATTGGTTCTGTTCTGTACACACACTACGTTCAGTCCACCTACCTGCAAGGGTCAAGTCCCAAGAAATATGTCTCTGTATTCCCATCTTATCACTCTGCTCCTGTTTTGTTTTCTTTCACATTCATTTTCCCTTCTTTTTGGCGGGTTTCTGGACAGCAAACTCTAAAACAAATTATTTTCATCACAAAAGCGATCTTTGGAATTGACTGACGTAGTCCGGAAGAATTCATGCATCAACTTATGTATCCGACGTCATCACTTCGCATACCTTATGGTCTCGGTATTTCGTTGGCCTTCATATTTCCTACTTGTAAAATGACCCTCAAAGCTAACCGAGACTAGTTGAGGTTGTATCAATGCGCCTCGCCAGCAGGTGGTTAATGGCTTTTTTAGCGAGTGGTTATCAACAATTAATGACCGGTAATTTTTAATGAGTTGGGGCATTCTGACTAATCACAGGATCTGTTTCATTAAAACGCCAACTTGATTGAATTACAATTGCTGATGAACTAGATTTTTTTGTTAAAGAATGGTTCATCATATAGGCACAGTCAATCTTGAAGTAGCCTGAATAGTGTCCCCTGATCTGCGTGTGTCGCACCTGTCCTAAAAAGGTCTAAGAAGTTGAGAAAGTTCTCAGTCTAACCCCAAACACCTTGGCTTTCTTCTGATAGAAGTGAAAAGATCAAAGTCAGTCAGTGCCTGTCTGACTGAGGGCTTGGCCTTTTCAAGTATTCATCCAAAAACAAAGAGACTGCCAACGTTCCAAAATTCAGAAAACCGGCACGGTTGGCCTAGTGGTAAGGCGTCCGCCCCGTGATCGGGAGGTCGTGGGTTCGAACGCCGGCCGGGTCATACCTAAGACTTTAAAATTGGCAATCTAGTGGCTGCTCCGCCTGGCGTCTGGCATTATGGGGTTAGTGCAGGACTGGTTGGTCCGGTGTCAGAATAATGTGACTGGGTGAGACATGAAGCCTGTGCTGCGACTTCTGTCTTGTGTGTGGCGCACGTTAAATGTCAAAGCAGCACCGCCCTGATATGGCTCTTCGTGGTCGGCTGGGCGTTAAGCAAACAAACAAACAAACAAACAAACAAAATTCAGAATAAAAACACAAGAACGTATGTTGTAGGAACGTTTAATTGTGACAAAACAAAACGATGCAGTGACTCACCGATATCAGTGATTGTATCGTTTTGTTTTGTCACAATGAAACATTCCTGTAACATACCTTGCTAATTTTTAAAGTATTGTCGAGCAGAAGACTATGGTAGCACAGGAGGGACACACACCCACATCAGGGGACACTATATATCCAGGCTTCAGGGTGTGCCTTTCTTTGAATTGTTAGGAGATTACTCTTCAGCTGTCAAACGGCCCAACCCAGTACTCACTTGTGCCTTCAAAAACATTTATTGCTAGTCATTGTGATTTTGCAGAATCAATGTTCAAGACACAACCACACTTTTTGTGAAAAGTTTATATGTGCATCGTCATCTTTAATTAAGGTGGATTTACGTATGCCTTCAAGTTGCCTTACCCTGTATCAACAAGAAGAGCAAACGCTCGATCGAGTCACTTTCGCAGTTCTGAATATTATATGAGGCATCAGATGGACAGGAAGAAATTGCTATTCACAACACAATACAGATGTAAATAATTTGATGTAAAGAATAATCATATAAAGTTTGAATCAAATCCGATGAATAGTTTCAGAGATATGATATTTCAATTTTTTTCCTTCAAGACATACCTGTGACCTTGAAAAAGGTCAAAGGTCACCAAAGCAGACGTCAAAGTGTAGAGGTCACTGGGAGTCACGTTCACATAAAATTTGAGCCCGGTCACTTTTATAGTTTCCGAGAAAAGCCCAACGTTAAGTTGTGTGTTGCCGAACAGAAAAGGCTAGTTATCTCCCTTGTTTTTCTGAAAACGTTCGTAAAAGGCTACAGATGTAAATACTTTGATGTAAAGAATAATCCTACAAAGTTTCAATCACATCCGATGAACTTTGTCAAAGATATAAAATGTCTAATTTTTCCTTTGACGCTGACCTGTGACCTTGAAAAAGGTCAAAGGTCAACGAAACCATCGTTAAAGTGTAGAGGTCATTGGAGGTCACGACTAAACAAAATATGAGCCGGATCGCTTTGATAGTTTCCGAGAAAAGTCCAACGTTAAGGTGGTGTCTACGGACGGCCGGCCGGACGGCCGGCCGGACGGACAGACTAACACTGACCGATTACATAGTCACTTTTTCTCAAGTGACTCAAAAATGATAACTGGAATGCATCATAAATATCACTGCAAGCAGCATTTATTTCCGTTTCCCACACACATTTTCACAGCCAATCCATGCGGAAACAAGTGAAATTACGTCATAATTTCAATTATAAATAAAATATTGCACACTGGACAATAGCAAAGTCTGGTCTTTTTTTTCTGCAGAACATCATTTAAATTATCAAAGACTAGAATGAATACCCGCTTCGCCGGGTAGCCGGCTTCGCCGGGAAGAAGTACTTAGAGCCGTACGCCGGCTTCGCCGGGTCCGAACAATGGACCCGCCAAGCTTAGGTCCCTCCCAGATTCGTGGAATGGGAACAGCACGAAAATGATTCAGTGGCCATAATACCATTCCTGACCATATCGAGTCCCATCCTTGTCGACGAATGTAACCGTGTTAATCACCTTTGGAGGCGAACTCCACTCAAACAGGACTGAGCAAGTTATGGCTTCTCAAAGGAAGGCCAGTACATAAAATTACACAAAAGCCGCCAGACCACATCACAAACAGAACTGAACAATGCACAGGTGTTGCTCATATAGAGACACACACACACACACACACAAAAACACAGAGAAGCCGTATCTATAGAGAGATAGATGACAGTGTATTTTTCGCGTGGCTATAAATTGATTCGACCTTTGCACTTTTACAGTGAGGATAATTTACGGGTCCAATTTACGTTCTGTACACTGCGTTGACCTTCTAAAAATAGTAACAGTAACAGAACGCCGGGAATATCCGAAGACGCTCAGCGCAGTGGACAGCGCAGTGACATTCTAAAAATAGTAGTAACTTACAACTGAACGGGAAAGCCACACGAAGGAAGGGAGATAAACGCCAAACACTGGAGAAGATAAGGAAGAGTTACTTATAATGGTGAAATGAACACAAAAAGCAAAATCAGTTCAGCGCTGCGCGCTGAGAGCACGTGTTGAAATATCTCATCGATGATATTGTGTCCGGGGTGTAGCTGAATACGGTGTCCAAATTTGAAAAAGATCCACCGAGAACTTTGGCGTTGTGATGTGGTGTAGCGGCTATGGTGTGTCGGTATGGGGGCCCGGGTAGCTGAGGTGGAACCAAAATAGCTGAGGTGGAACCAAAATCGGTTCCGCGCTGCGCGCTGAGAGCACGTGTTGAAATATCGACCAGGTTGTGTCGTGTCCCGGGTCTACCTGAATATGCCCACCAAATTTGAAGCAGATCCATCGAGAACTTTGGCCGTGCATGGCGAATACACAAATATACAAACACACAAATACACAAATACACAGATACACAAACACACACACAGACACAAGTCGTATATATATATAGAAGCAATCAAGTCAAGTTTGTATTCTCCCTACAAAGAAGTGTTGCATGCATAACTTCAATCTGCTGAATCAAAATAGTGCTGAGTAACAACAATCTGTGCAGCTCATCAATATGTTTCCTTCAGCTATTCCATAATTTATAAAAGTGTGTGCTTGATTAAAAGCTTGTACCAAAGTGAGATTCCAAAGATGCAAAAAAAGAAAAATGGCAAAAATTGCTTTTAATCTCTCTCTCTCTCTTTTCCCCCCATCTCTGCCCCCAATGAAATACTGGAACCTTAGACAATATGTGTACAACCAATTTTGCTTTTAAGCGTTCTGATGAAAACAACAGTACATGTAAAATCCTCCTACATCAGACAGTTCTTGTGTGCCCCCAATAATGCAAAATTATCGCAAAAACAATGCATACAACTGGCACAATAATTAGATCAAAAGCAAATCCAGATCAGCTTTCACACAGAGTAAAAGCCATGAACAATGAGAAGCTATTGTGACACACACAAGACTGAAGCAGTTGTAAAATTAATCTTTGTGTGGCTACTGCCATTTTCACTGTGTAATCATAAGCTTGGCAAAAGCAAAACCCATTTGTATGCATCTGGATGGATGGACGACAGATGGACATGTCCACACATACATGTACTCACAAATATAACTACTTTGTAACTTGTTAACAGTGCCAAGGTGGGTGGGTAATGTTTTCTGTGATGTTCAGGGAACAGTCAAATGTTAAAACTGAAGTATTTCTGGATCAAACACCTCAAACTGCCTTAAAACTGTTCATCTGAATTCATAAGAAAATGTAAACTTTGATTCTGTTAGGTAAGACAACAAAAACTTCTTTTTTTTTTTTAAATCTGCCAGAAACATGTTCTACTTGCTTCGCACACAAATAAAAGAAAATGAACTATCAAAAAAGGTATGTGACAAAATATTAAAACTTAACTTTCATTAACATTGTATCAACTCAATGTAGCAGAAATAAATAAACTGCACTGCTTGGTAGAACGGGACTATGCTCAACACTAAGTGTAAGGCTCATGAGCTCTAAACAGCTTTACATACACAGTGTACATTGTATCACATACATGTACATATACATGAACAATGTATGACATGCACACTAAGACAAGATGGTTTTGGGTTACTCTTATTGGCACTGTCTAATGTTCTAAATGCTTCTCTGCTAATATTATGCAAGGAGCCATAATCGTAGGGTCAAGTCTCCAATACATGCACAGTTACAATTACATGTATGCCTAAATTATGACAACTTCTCAAAGAAAATATTAAAGAAATACCTAAGTTCAATAATCAACATAGTAATAACAATACATAGTACAGGATTGTACAAGACCAAAGCATTTCTACTCAACATCAGATCATTTGACTGAATACTTAAATATCTACAGCAATAGTAAAGGTCAGATCTGAGACTGAAAGTGTACACTCTTTACAAGCTGATATTTCTGCAAAGCTATGAACAACATTTGTTCAGAAATAATGCCCTGTCTGAAATCACTGGCTAACCCGTTGTACGCACAGATTAAGATAACATGAAACAAGGTAAAGAAGTAACAAAAATATACTCGCGATAAAAGAACCAAGATTTCTTGTCATTTCGGGTCAACAAAATTTAAAAGAAAAGATATCCCCGTTGTTGGTTTTTTTCACTAGATAATGCCAGCAGGCCAATCCCAGGTGATTTGGGTCATGAGCCAAAATATGTGGGTCTTTCACTCTTTGACAACTGTTGAAAAACACAAAAACATAAGATCACAGACTAAAAACTAATGCAGCTTTCATAAGTACAAATATAAACACAATTTGACTGACACCATGAAAATAGCAACCTCAGCATGATTTTTTTTAAATATAAATGGCGATGCAAAAGCTAAAAACAAAGAACACAAAACAAGATTCTTCAAACATACTGAGATCATTTCATGAATAAAACACAACCTTTAAATAAATAATAATATCTTAAACCCAAAGAATCACTCAGATCCAATGCCAACAGTAAAAGCAACCAACAAGCAGCAGAAACAGGGTTGTTTTCCAAACACAAGCAACAGCATATGATATAGGAAATATCGTGATGAAAAAACAAAAAAACAAAATCAAGAAAAGTACTCATTTCTATTCTAGTAATATCAGTGCATTTAAAATCATATACCTTTTAAGGCTTTGATAATACCCGTCCACACAAACAAATAGGAACTCTTTAAAAAAAAAAAGCACAGTCACAATAATACATTCAAATCAAACACACACACACACACACACACACACACTCTCTCTCTCTCTCTTCACCCCCCCCCCTCCCCAACTAACTCACTCTCTCTCTCTCTCTCTCTCTCTCTCTCTCTTTCTCTCTCTGTCTCTGTCTCTCTCTTCATGCACTAAAAATCAAATGACAACTCATGTCTTACAAGTACTGTGAAGGAGAATAGAAGAGGTCACTGAATCAGAAAAGAATTCACAAAAGTGATAGATGACATCGAGAAGCAAAGTGCTTAGAAATTCCACTGGATCCAAAGAAAATCACTACATGTAATTCGAAATCAAAAGTTTTCTATCCATCAAAAAAGATATAACAAATTTAAAATTCAATAATAATAATGATGTAGAATCACGGCCTCAGAACCAGACGACATTTGCCTGCTCAATTTTGCTAAGTATTTCAAAATAAATCCATAAAGTTGCCCACAAGAAAATGTCAACCCCTACTTGACCAAAACAGTCTTTCATTTCTTTTGTTGCCAATAACTTCCTCAAACTTTCCCTACACTGTAGAAAACACTGAACTACAGATAGTCACTTCAAAGACATCATAATGTCTTGTGATTTGCAACAGGTTGTGGTTCCTCTAAAACCTAAACCCATTATATAAAGCCAAACTACAATAAGTAAGTACAATATGTAAAGCATTGTGATTGTCACTGCTAACAAAAAATGTTATTGGCAAGTGACAGTCAGTCTCTACCTACCTTTATAATATCACACAATTGTCTGCTTTAACTTGAACTTTTTCTACAAAAGAATTCACAATGACCTGTTTTTGTTTTGTTTTTTCACAGTCACGATAAAAGACCTGGACAGTGATCTCAGTTCTCAGTTCCTTTTTCTACAGGATTGTGACTCCCGACACTTGCAACATACTTAAAGGGATACCAATTCGTTGCCGCACATGGCAGGCAGCCTGTGTTATCGCAGCGCAGGCAAATTACTGAAGTGAAACCCTGGTCGTCCAATGGCTGCACAGTAGATGTAGATAAAGTGGTAACCTGAAAAGACATGCATACAAATATAAATTATAGTATAAAAAACACACACACGAACATAAAGAGTACAGAAGACATGCATACAATTAAAAACAGTACAGAAGACCAGTACTAAAGAGACCAAGTAAATGTGTTCATTAATACAACAGATGCATATGTTACATATATGGAACGGAAGTGGAACGCACCCTCTGCCTCAAAACCTACCACCCACAAAAAAGCATAAAACAGAATAACTCACCACCAGGAATGAGACAGAGTGTGCCAATGACAATGATGACGATGCAATGGTAACCTGAAATGAAATCACCATGCTCACTTAATAACCTCCTCCACTCCATTCTTCATTCCAAAACACAATATAGGATACATCCATATGTCTGTTCGCTGTCAAAGAAATGAGACTTTAAATCAATAATAAAGAGATTTTTCCATGTCCTTCATCACCGTGAAACAGACGTAAAGGAAAGGGTATATGACTTGACATTTGAGAGAAACAGGGATGTGACTCCGAACAGCACAAGGAGATTTGCCGTCTTCACTATCTTATTTGAAATTAAACTCTATCCGCAGACCAACAAGACCCCTAAAACATGTGTAGATTAATTTTCGTGTCAAGAACAAAATTAGTATTGGTGTTAATATCAGGGGTGTGCCTTAACTTTTTTGGCTACCGGCCAGGCGGGCCGGTAAGTCAAAATTTGAACCGGCCCCCCCAAATCCCAACAGGCCCCCAACCTGCCCGGATTTCTTACAACCGCCTCAGCGGCTCGTCGCGTGCTAAGCACATACACAAAAGACGTACATTCATACTTATAATGCATACATGTGGATTTGCACTACTAATAACTACCACAAACACACACAAGACTTGATGACTAAAATGCTATATTTTAATATAATGATAATTAACCTTGTTTTAATAAAGAATTCAAAATAAAAGCCGCCACAAAGAAACAAGAAATCAAAACAACATTCACACCCTGTCACACAATCACACACTAAACCTCACTGAAAGTTACCCCCTTTATGTACCCCCTACCACACAATTTACAAAATAATTTACTATGGAACTTTACTTACCACCTAAACACACACACTTTAAAAAAAAAGTAAATCAGCAAAATGGTTTTTTTTAATCATATTTTTCGTTGTGTGAAAACAAGTATAAAAAGCTGAAGACAAAAGTTTTTTTAAGTTGCTTTCTTGGTTTTTTTTCTTTTTCTTTATGATGACACGGTCAAGTGAGGCGGAGGGGGGTAGCTATCTAGCCAATGTGTCTGGGCTTGATTGGTGGTAGTCCTGAGTCCTTCTGAAAGTGGGGGAGAGGGGGGGGGGGAGAGGGAGGGGGGGGGTGAGTGGGCAGTAGAGAAGTGACAGATTTTGAGATCGCCCGCGAGAGATCTTTGTTCGCCGGCCGTTCCCATTGACTGCGTTGCCTAATGACTTTATGCTTTCGCGAAATTTGAACCCGCCCGGCGGGCGATTTCAGAGGAATTTTGAACTCGCCCGAGGTGATTTGAACCCGCCCGGGGCTGTCGGGCGACCGCTAAGGTGCAGGCCCGTAATATGTTTCTGCATTGTGATGCAAATTAGAGACATAGATTTGCTTATACTTGTTATTTTTCCTATTTGTGGATTAATATTGATAACACAGATGTGCCACAATCGTTAATGTAAGTCAACGGCGCCATTTGTGCGGCAACGTTTTCGCCGGAGGCGATTGAGAGAAAAATCCCACTGTTGTCATTATTTAAAAAAAAAAAAACACACCCAGAAACAACAACTTCACAAATTGTTAAGTTTGATATTATGTGTGTGCTCAACTCATGGGCTGTATAACCGCACACAATTAATTAACCTTAAATTCCATGTCATAAATGTAAGTATCGAACCAAAAAGCTTCAGCAGTTTAACATTATGCCTCTACTCCAAACTAAAGTAAATATTGATTTAATTGATGTAAGAATGCAAATCGGCTCTACTGCTGAATTCTTCCACTATGACATTCGAACACAGTTTCATTTTGAAACTATTTAAAGTCGAAAATTATGCGCAGTCCAAGACAATGCAAGTGATTTCCAGGTGGAGAGATGTGGTAACTTTCCAAAAGTCTGATAGTTAAATAAATGTTCTCTATTTCTCATTTCAGCCACTCCATCTCCTTCCCTTTTCAAGGCAGCCACAGCCTGTTTATAGCTAATTGAATAAAGAAGACTACTTGCCTGACACTGGTGACAAAGCAATGCCAATTCCAACGATGATCAGAACTGAAACAAAGTGAGATCCAGACCTTTAGAGATAACCAGCAAAGTAAACACACACATACACACAAACCTAAACTCACAAACCTAAACACACACACACACACACACACACACACACACACACACACACACACACACCAGGGATGGCCAAATCTCAAAATTGTAACTCGCCAGCCGGGCGAGTAACTTCAAGAAATTCACTAGCCCAGCAGAAATTTCGCTGGCCCGGTACATACCACAGTTGATCTGAAGTGGCTTTAAAACCCAATATTACAACCAAAAGGGTCGCATTTGACCAGAATTTTCATTGGCCAGCCAGGCGGTTTCTACTAGCCCGGCGGATTTTTTGGCCATCCCTGCACACACACACACACTCCAAACAAGACAAGCTAAAGTCGGCCATTTTAACAAGCCACTTTTTATAAAACACTTCGAAAAGAACACCATTAATTTCCTAGGCATCTAAACATGTAATGAGTTTTATAAGATTTCTGAAGTACTACAACTAAGGTTCCCTGTTACAACAACAACAATATTTATGAAATTCAGAAAACAATACAGGTCCTTGAAAACATCAACCTTGGTTATCATGAAAGGGCAGGGGTCAAGACAGAAACAATAACACTGGTACCAATGACTCACAGTCTACACAGAATAACATTTGTCTTAAAGGCCGAGGTCCAACAGGCCAAAATACCCATGGGTCTAGGCGGAGCCTATTTTCAGTGACCGACAGGTCTCAAGTTACCAAGTCTGGTGGATGCAGTGGCCAAGGCATTCCGCTTGATTAAACAAGCGAACAGCAGACTGCATACCTCTCCTTGGTGTGTGTGCCTTTTCGTGCCTTTCTTGTGAACCTCTGTAAACTCCCGTTATGTGTGTGTGTGTGTGTGTGTGTGTGTGTGGTGTGTGTGTGTGTATGTGTTTGTGGTACAGAGGAACCCCCCTTTTAAGACCCCCAATTTAAGACTTCCTCCCTTTGAAGACCTTGTTTTTGCAGACTTTCTGTTCATAACCTGTGTAGATTTACCCCCCTTTTAAGACTCCTTTTGAAGACCTGATTTTCACAGATTATTGGAGGTCTTAAAGAGGGGTTCCACTGTATTCACCTTTTTTTCTGACGGTTATTTGAAAGTATTATTAGTGGCAATCATTTATTAACACTAGCAATAAATCCGCTGAGTGCAGATTACACACACACACACACACACACACACACACACACACACACGCATGCGTGCATTTGTACACTGAGCACATGGTGAAAGTTATACTGTGCAATACACTGACACAACCGGTCAACCTGACTTCATGTTGCAGACTGAAGAGTAGAAATATCCTCTCTCTTGGTGCAGAACCTGAGTGGAAACTCGCACCAACAATCGGATGCCAAGAACTTGAGGGACCATCTACAGAGTTAAATGTGTCACTGCTTTCTGTACATGCATGTTTGAATGTTTCATCCAAGACATTGGCGCCACTATGTAGCTCTGTGTCTTGGTTTTACAGTTCCCAAGGTATCAAGGTCGGTACCGTTTTCAAGAGGAGTAGGTCAGTCTAGCCCGCTTTTGGAACAATGGAACCCTTGTTACACAAACCGACTGCATTCTCTAAAGAAAATATCTTGACCATTGTCTTTGCCATAATAAGCCAAATGTAAAGTCTGTGAATCTAACAAGTTGAAACTGACTTGTTAGACACCCTCATTTTGAACAGAATGTATAGTTTGCGGTTGTTAATTACAAATGTGACCGTTGGCTTCAGGTTGACCAGTAAATCCAGATACATAACGGCACTGTGAGCGTGCATTTCGCTCCCCCAGCCCACATGTTTGGTTTTGTCTGAGACTAACTAGGTCACCAAAATTTGAGGGAAGAGGAGAAATTTGGTGGGAAAACTTGCATTTAGTCAGAAAAGGCATGGTGTCGCGTCGTGGCCGGAGGAGAATAGCTTTGTGACTAATAAAGTTTTAATTAGATAGCAGAGGATCACTATTAACAGCTATTGTGTTTTCAGCGTAGCAATAGGGCCCGATATTTAGACGAGACAAGTATAATGCCGACGAGCATTATACTTGTTCGAGTCTAAATATCGGACCCTATTGCTACGATGAAAACACAATAGCGTTTATATAGCTATTCTGACATTAAATTCTGTGTTAAAATCATGTTTTTGTCAGCAACAAGTACCAGAATGGTCCATGTCGTTGATTGCAGACGACGGTTCCCTTTCCTCATGAAGCCACGGAAATAACCGAACATTGAAAAACCCACGGACATGTATTACGGAGAAAACTCGAGATAACCGGATGTTTAGCTCTACGTCAATATACTAGGAATCATATGACGTCATGACGTATCATGCTTGCCTACGTAGATTGTATGTTCGAAAGTCTGACTTCTGTTGGGAATTCGCGTGGTGAAGACTGCGGTAAATCAGTAGATGATAAGAGAACAAGGATTGTCTCAGAAGAAACGACTAAATGTTTCAGACCGGTAACTTCATTTTAACATTGCACTATACAATGGACGTTCTATGTGACAGGAGAGTTTGCTGATTTTGTGTTAAACATTGGAGAGATCGTCTGCTAGAATCAGAGATAGGTCGCTTCAGATTGCAGCTTCTGGAAATTTGCAAGGTTTGTTGCCTGTTAAAGAACTGGATTTTACACGTTATGTATGTCATGGACAGTAAGCAACAACAAAAACACACACAAAGCAAATGGCATCGTCTGTCGACTAGTCACAGAAACAAACCTGGCAAGGTATGCGTGTACTTTATACACGTGGAAGAAACCGGAACCATGCGTCTTTGTTATTGACAATATACTTTTGGATATTGAGAAAAATGGCCGACTTCCGTAGCATTATGCTTTGATGATCGGAAGAGACCATCCAATCACAGCCCCCGAATTCCCCCACGTGTTCATCAGAATAGCTATATAGCTGGATGTTGTTGAATATGATATCTGTGACAGACAGGGATTACGACATTTGCCGCAGAGTCGCCTGAAGAGTGGTGTTTTAGTGTGTGAAAAAGTGAAGAAAATGTCTTTCATGAGTCATGAGTGCTTGGTTCCAACGTGCGTGACTGTGACACGCGGTGTTCTACCGGAAACATCAAGCAACGCGTACAATATTATTTTCTCTGGAAAAGTCTGCCATAAATTCAAGACATTGGTACCTATCTCACGATCGTATTCATCCACAAAATAACTTCAGCTTACTTTTTCAGCCCAAGAAGAAAACGGTTTTTTTCGGATGGATATGTTTCACTTTAAAAAAAGTAATATAAACCAAACTAACATTTGAAACGTGCAGACTATCTTTGAAATGATTTATTCATTACAGAACGATCATTGAATCAGGCAGATTAGCCAGTGGTGTCATGTGGCATCCATGGCGGCTGCAATAGCGCAGAGTGACCGGAACTTTGGGGTCAGGCAACATCTGGTAAACGTTGTGTTGCGGGTGTGTGTTGCTGAAAAGGAATGAGCGGTGCGTGGACATTATCTTTCTCGTGTCTTTAGCTCCGCCCAGTCCACCACTACTGACAGCCGTTTGATTTTGAATTCAAATTTGGTGAGTGAATTTTTTTTCTGAAAGTATGTTATCAAGGGCTTATTATACACACTTTTTGGGGTGCATGTACGGTGTACACCTTGAAATGTTTGCCTGACAAAAATGGTGCTTTTGAGTTTGGTATAGACAGAGCATTTTTGAAAATAATATTTCAAGCGAGAGCTCATTTCCTGAAAAGGGTTGGACATTAGACTGAAGTGCCACGCGCCGCTCTGCTTTTATACCCGACCCTCGGCCTTTAAGTGCTGCTCGATGGGAGCAACTGCTTCTCACTGAAAAGTGTGTCTGTTTTCTCAAAAATAAGCAACTTCTGAGGCGGTCTTTACTCTACCATTCAAACAATAAAAAGCAGTGCCGACTTACCGATGCCCAGGACCATAAGAATGCCAGATCCCAGCACTAGCCTCCAGTTCTCCCTCACTTTGGGGTGATGCACCCAACTGCTCAACAGACACACAAGACACTTACAACACATTATGCAAGCAGAGGGAACTTATTGCTATGCTGTAACAGATTTATTTGTTCTTCAAATCAATGAAAGAACTTATTTTAACTCCCACATGTATTCCAGATTCACAGTGGCTAAATCTAAAAGGATCTTACAACAATAGTGAAGAACAAGTATGCCTGGCAAGACATTTGTCCTGACACTTTTCTGTGACAAACAGAAAGAAAGGCAGTCGTAGTGTAGTCTCAAACAGGGATGGCCAAATCTCAAAATTATGACCTACATATGTGATATAATTGAAAGAAATGCTATCTGGATAATTTACACTGTGAGTTTGCTAGACTACAAATACCTACCTGTCATACTGATTGTAGGAAAGTACAGACAAATTTGTCATGTCAGATGCCACACTGTGAAAAGACTGCATGGACAGGGAAGGTTTCACAGTGCTAACATACCTGAAAAGTAAAACAAAACAGTCATGGGTAAGTTTACATTGATGGATAAAAGATCAATTCACCACTACCAGTGCAACATACAATAATGTTTCATCAGCTGGGGACTTTGGTCTCTGCTACATGTACTTTAGTATTTAATATGCTGATATATGTACATGTATATATATTATAATACTTCTTCGTCTTCTTTGGCGTTCGTGGGTTGCAACCCCCATGTACACTTGTAAGCATGAATGCGCTTTTACATGTATGGCAGTTTTTCCCGCTATTTAGACAGTCATACTCCAATTCAGTACATGCTGGGTGTTCTTGTGTTTCTATAACCCATCAAACTCTACTCTGACATGGATTACAGGATCTTTTTATGCATACTCAGTCTTGTGCTTGCGCGTACACACGAATGAGGGTAAGGCACTAGCAGGTGTGCACACAAATTGACTTGAGAGATAGGATAATCTCCACTCTTAACACCCACAGACGCGTCCCGGATTCAAACCATGTCTCTTCCACACAGAAGGCCGACATCCTAACCACTGGACTACTCGCCTGTCAAATATTCTACTTAATATCACTTAGGTAAGATTAAGTTGGAGTTGGTGAGACACACACACACACACACACACACACACACACACACACACACACACACACACACACACACACTAAAAACTGGATTCTTACGGCGAAGATCTTGGCGACAGTATGAGTGGATCTTTGTGTGCCTCCAGCTGTCAGCGCAATGGAACAAGAAAAAAGTACTCAGAGTTATCCTTGGCAGATGATTACAAAATTTAGTTGACTTCAAACACAGAGTCATAAACATAGAGGAAAGATTCACACATACAGACATACACACAGAGCTAGTGATTAAGTGAAGCCATTACATTTTGCTGTCATTTTTTTCTCTGAAACGCTAACCGTGCTTGTATCATATGGGTACAACTAGAGACTGCAGAGAAAGGCAGAATCGTGTTAAAATCATCAAATTAGCTTTAAATTACGATACAAACTTAGCATGACAAGTATCTTTCCCCCTGCACATAAATTGTCCAAATTGTAACATCAGTCAGAGTCCGGGCCACATACCTGAAAGTCATACATAGGAATTTCATCGGTGTCTCCTGAACTAAGGCCAAGCTTTGGTCGCTGTATGGGCGTAGAACCAGCAGTGGCTCCGTATGCCCGAAGTGTGTTCTCTGCCGATTCATCATCAAAATCATGGAACATGTCATTTGCAGCAAACAAGTCATGACTCTGTGCCTGAAGCTGCGGCATCTGTCCGCCGTATGCCATCTTCCAGTGTCACTTGGTTTCACCCAGTAATTATCCTGCAAAAGGGGACAGAAAAAAAGATACACATTTTTAAAAGCACCACACTGTTAACATTAGGTAAAGGCTACACGCCCTCCGAGTGTATACAGGATCCATAGGACTGTATACACTCCGACAATGAAAAGCTCTGTTACATCTGTAAGCCAATGAAATGCGCCCTTACAAGTTGTTAATGTTAGGATCGAAGTAGCCAATGAAAAGCAATCTGATATATATTATTGACTTCCGCCATTTTAGTGTGTGGAATGTATACAGGGCTGGCACTCACATGGTATTTCTTCTTCTGCGTTCGTGGGCTGAAACTCCCACGTACACTCGTGTTTTGCACGAGTGGAATTTTACGTGTATGACCGTTTTTTACCCCGCCATTTAGGCAGCCAAACGCCGTTTTCGGAGGAAGCATGCTGGGTATTTTCGTGTTTCTATAACCCACCGAACTCTGACATGGATTACAGGATCTTTTTCGTGCACACTTGGTCTTGTGCTTGCGTGTACACATGGGGGTGTTCGGACACCGAGGAGAGTCTGCACACAAAAGTTGACTCTGAGAAATAAATCTCTCGCCGAACGTGGGGACGAACTCACGCTGACAGCGGCCAACTGGATACAAATTCAGCGCGCTACCGACTGAGCTACATCCCCGCCCTACTCACATGGTATACAACCACTTCTAGGTCCAGAGTCGAAACACACTCAAAGTGTGTTCCAAACTCCAACAGTAAACTGCCGTGTAGCATCAGTTTTTGTGTTTGTTTTTTTGTCCCTAGCGTACTCGTTGATACTATGAATTGAAAATGAAGCGTTCCTCCACTAAATGGCATCAAATGACACGAGTGTTGATGAGCACTGTTCTCTGATCTTTTATGTACACTCCGAGAATGTAATCTACATTACAGTAAAGGCCATGCAGTATCAGATTGTTTTTGTTCTTTGTACTTTCTGATAATCAACTGCTCTGTGTTTCTATCGCAAAGTGACGTGTAGCCAGTGCATTAATGTTATGCAGCAGTAACAAAAGTTTCACTTGTACAACACATGAACATGTCATATAGGCTTGCATTCTGACTGACCCAACGCATCCTCATTAATCGTATGGGCAGCTGTATTGATCCAGTCTAACATCTGACAACCTGATCAGTCCTTTTGGTCGTCTGCATGATTGTTCATTTGTTGCATGAAACCGTGGTCTGCACAGGAATAGTGCAACTTGAACTCTCTATATTCTCCGTTGCATTTTCCTTAACTTACTCACCTGTGTATTTGTTATGGCGTCAAAAGTCGTTTGGAATGTATGATGAAAACGATTGAGGACAGAAGATAAGAATAAAGTCACTATCAAGTGCTATCACTATGACTATCAGACCTCTCGATCTCTGGACGGAATTTTACAAGTTCCTTGAATATGCGACACTAAACTACAGTTTTAACCATGTCTTTTCCTCTGACTCTTCTATCATATTAAGAGCTTCGATTTCCAAAATCTTCTGACCAGAGAGTGTCTTATGCAACCCGAGAAGGACGCAAACACTGGTCAGTTGTAGCAACTGAGAAACCAACTCAGCCATGTTGAAAATTCAGGCCGCTCATACCATCGCACAAATAATCCACTTTCGCCGCTGCTAACACAAACAATATTGGGTGTGGGAGAGAGAGGGGGGGGGGGGGTTTACAAGATGGGGGTGGAGATGTAAAAAGGATCACGAAGGGCGTAAACTCTGCAGATGTCCCTCTAACAATCAGAGTTAAACGTGTGCAATGAGAAAATGGGATGTCATTTGGATGTGGGGAATGTCTCAGTCGCGGTGTTGGCTGCTGCAACTCGCCTCTTCCGTCTTTTGAAATGTTCTAAAGCATTTTCAATATCTCCGAGGCATTATGTTTTACTTTTTTAAATGAAAAACAACCATAGCACTACACACAATGCGTATAAAACATTGCAAACTTCTGTGTACTGTACATTTCGCGCTGCACTGTTCCATTAAAAAAAATGCATTTCGTCTACTTTCTGTATTTCAAACAGAATTTACAACCCTTTAAGTAGAGATTTTGTAATCGTTTTCTGTTTGTATTAATTTTGTGCAAAATACCGAACTGGTTAATCAGTTTCGGAACTCGCCTGTGACCTTGTGTGAAGCCGGTCAATTAAGGTTATCGAATGTTGGTAAACATATTTTTGACACCGTAGGCGATAAGAATGCGAACTATGAAAGCTATGCTTGCTTTCATCTCTGAAATGTATTGATGTCTATGAATGTGGGGAATGAAAAATGACGACCGCGAAATTGAGGGGGTAGGGTTGGAAAATAGCCTGCAACTGATTTCATTTTATGGCATGGGACTGACTTGATGTTCACATTTTCACCATAGCTCTAGAAATAAGTGGGCTATAACATATCACATTTTAAGGCATTTGGAATATCTCTGAGGCATAATATTGTTTTTACTTCTTTAAATGAAAAATGTCAATAGCGCTCACAAAATTCATATAAAAAAACCCTCTATAAAACATTGCACACTTTTTTTGTACTCAGTGTACATTTTTTGCTGCATTCCATTCAAAAAATGCATATCTTCTATTTTCCGGATTGTAAACAGAATGCACAACCCTTTTAGTATAGGATTGGTATCCTTTTCTGTTTGTGTTTTTGCAAAACACTGACTGAAGTGGTTACAAAGTCTCGGAACTCACCTGTGACCTTGTGTGAAGGTCAAGGTCATGAAATGCTGGTAAACATTTTGTTGACATCGTAGGGTATAAGTATGCGAACTATGAAAGCTATGCTTGCTTTCATTTATGAGATGTATTGATGTCTATGAATGTGGGGATTGCAAAATGACGACCGCGAAATTTAGGGGGTAGGGTTGGGAAACTGCCTGCAGTTTCATGTTTTTGGATGAGACTTGATATTCACATTTTCACCATAGCTCGAGAAATGAGAAAGCTGCAACATATCAAGTAGTAAGGAATTCCGAATTTTGTTGAGGCATGTTGTTACTTCTCTATATGAGGACAAATGTAATTGTGCTAAGTAAAATACATTTAAAAAGACGGTATAAAACATACCAAAGTGATTTAAAATGACATTTCTTGCTATGTTCTAATAGGTATAACATTCACTTTAACCCACAATTATCTAGCAAGTGGCGCTACTACATTCGTA
The DNA here is from genome assembly GCF_037325665.1 of Littorina saxatilis. Taxonomy (NCBI): domain Eukaryota; kingdom Metazoa; phylum Mollusca; class Gastropoda; order Littorinimorpha; family Littorinidae; genus Littorina; species Littorina saxatilis. Next base: position 44,399,153 of record NC_090247.1, on the reverse strand, counting down.
CTGTCGAATATTAGCCGTTATCTTTATGTACCCATTTTCACAAAATCAGACAACACCTGGTTATTTAAAAAAAATCTTAAACAAAACAAAAGTGCATGGGACTAGAAAAGTTCTCTGCAGATATGTAATGTAGACAGAATGGTCTTTCTCCCACAAAAGTATAAAAAAAAACTTCGAATAACTTTGACCATAACTAGGCAGTACTCGTCATAATAAGCTGGGTTTTTTTCTCTCTGTTTTTTGTTGTTGTTGATGATGTTTTCTTTTGGTTTTGTTTTACTTTCTATCATTCTTTCCTTCTTTTTACATTTAGTCAAGTTTTGTATGTTTGTGTGTATGTGTGTATGTGTAGAGCGATTCAGAGAAAACTACTGGACCGATCTGATCTTCATGAAACTTTACACAAGAGTTCCTAAGTATGATATCCCCGGACTTTTTTGTTGTTGTTAATAAATGTCTTTGATGATGTCATATCTGGCTTTTTGTGAAAGTTGAGGCCGCACTGTCACGCCCTCATTTTTCAATCAAATGGATGTGATTAATATTAATGAGTTTGGTCATTAAAAATTTTAAAAATTGTAATTAAAATTACTTTTTTTATAAAACGATCCAAAAATAATTTCATCTTATTCTTCATTATTATCTGATTCCAAAAACATATAAATATGTCATATTTGGATTAAAAAAACAGCTCTGAAAATTAAATATATGAAAATTATGATTAAAATCAAATGTCCGGAATCCATTTAAAAACAATTTCATCTTATTCCTTGTCGGTTCCTGATTCCAAAAACATATAGATATGATATATTTGAATTAAAAACAAGCTCAGAAAGTTAAAAAGAACAGAGATACAAAAAAGCGTGCAATCACTACCGCGCTATTCTAGCTAGTCAATTTCACTGCCTTTGCCACGAGCGGTGGACTGACGATGCTACGAGTATACGGTCCTGGTGAAAAAAAATGCAGTGCGTTCAGTTTCACTCTGTGAGTACGACAGCTTGACTAAATGTATTTTCGCCTTACGCGACTTGTTTTCTTTTTTATTTCCCCGTTGTTTTTCCGACTTAACCAAATAATATATGTCAATCAGCCCTAGCTGTCACTGATTCCGTTTGCCACTGAGTTCACGGTCCTAGGATGATCGTCTGCTGATGTCAGTATCATACATCATCTGATCAGCCGATATTCCTTCATTTTCCTTCAGGGATCTCCGCGTCATTTTTCATGAGAATCAACTGTCAACAACTAAAGTTGACATTTATCAGTCATTTTTGTCATTTCAATTTCTGCTGTTCCGCTGACACTTCCGTTGAGTAATTACTAGTGTCACGTTGTTTGTTCACTTCAACGATTTATGACTCTTGTCAAAGATCTAAGACTGCTGGTTGTTTGTTAGTTTGTTTGTTTGTTTGTTGTTGTTTTTGTTGCTGTTGAGTGTTGTTTTGTTTGTTTTTTGTAAAATTTTGTATGAACTAATTACCCTTCCATGTTACCGAGTCTTGATTTTGTGGGCTCAGGAATTTTAGTTCTCCACGTGGATACTAGTGAATTAAAAGTTTTTCTTCATTCGGCCAAATTTTCGTATTCTGTTTTTTAATTAAAGAGTTAAAATTCTGACTTCCCGGTGCAGGGATAGTCCACTCAGCGCACGTTATACATTCTGTCTAAAAATTAATTGATAATTTTGCCTCTTCTTTTTTAAAATAAGTTGTATACTTTATAACATACAAAAGTTACGGCATATTATACATGTATGCAGTCTGAAAACCATGTTCGATTTGTGTATTTTCTTTTGGATGCACCAGACGACAGTTAGTATACCCTTGGTTGCAAAATAAGGGTTTACTGAAACAAACTTGTGATTTTTGACAACTCCAAATTTATGGAGCAATTGTCAAATAAACCGTTGCAATCACTTGCCTACAATATCTGTCTCCGTATGGAAGCCTTTTTTTTAGCTGATATTGTGAAAACACGCACGGCATGGTACCACAAAAACAGAGCGAGGTGACCCAGATTTTCGACAAAAAATAACCTTGGATGATTGTACTGTCAGCTCGGTGTACGCCCTGACAAAACCAGGAAGTTGAGTCGATTGCCTGTGGATTGAGTATGTTCAGCAAATGTAGCAGTATGCAAGATAATAATCTCAACTGAAATAAACAGGTCAAACTGAGCGGAAGAACAACCCACTCTTTCGTCAAAGTTACTGAATGCGATTACATACAGAACCGGTTGCCCTTTTCAGTGCTCATCGACTGTAATCTTCAGATTTAGTCATTGTGCAACAATTTTGTTTTTAAAGAAAGTTACCGATAGGTTTTCCGTAAATGATGTTGTCAGCATTACCACCAACTATACTACCGAACCTGTCAATTCGTATTCATTACAAAATTCAAAATATTGTCCTCCAATAAGAAGCAAATTACATCAGCATCCCTGTCAAAATGTAAACATAAATCTTTATTTTAAGTCATGATACACCGGCCCTTCTTTAAATAGAATATTAATTGTGATTGAAACTAACCCGAATTCCCTGTAAAAACAGATCATGACAATGTCAGCACATTTTTTTTGGAAAAGCTAAGTTCAAAAAAGATTCTGATGTAATAGCACGAACAACATTACATTTTCTGCAATTGTTGGTTCGTACTCGACCACTGGAACCAACAAAACATAATCATTAATCAAAGAATATTACGCGAAGCTGACTATTATCAGTTAGTGCGACACTGAAATCCAGTCGGACATATTTTTGGAGCCCCGATGTCTCATGCGACCATTGTCAAACCAGTGAGAATAGGGAAGACAAGATACAGTTATAATATTTGATTCTGTAAGTAAATTAAATAGTCTTCTTTCATCACATACCAGAAACATCTTTGTGTTGTTAATTTTACAGATACTGCAAGCGAAATAGGGCCTACTAATTCTCAATAAGTATATTAGACAACCTGTACATGTTACATAACATTCTCTTTCTGTCAGTCAGTCTTTTGTGTGTGTGATAATTTGGGTGTTGAACTGATTCGACTGAGGAGGAGTTATGGTTGTGGAAGATATTTACTTTTCACCTTGCTTCCACTCATTTTCGTTTGCGTTCAGAACTGTCACCCGAATGTAAAGACGCTGTGAACAGTGGTTTGATTATCAGCCGCAACTTGACAACTGGACTCCTAGCATTATATAACCACGTCATATGTCCCAAATAGACACTAGTTCTGGGGACAGAAAAACCAAGTTAGCACAACTGGACTATCGCGTTGGTGTTATCTCCAGTTTTCACATTGAAGACAAACAGTCAGTTACATAATATGTTCTTATCTTTGGGCCCTTCTGCTTGGTACACGTCTCAGTAGATAAAGAGAACAAGAACAAGAACAAGAACAATTCTTTATTTAACGAGGGTAATAGAGTAAGCAGTGATCTGCTTTTTTACATCTGGCCCTCGCCCTAAAGAGGGACTAGTCTAAAATTGCTAAAGAATAAGCAAGTAAAGAAAACTACTGCTACATGATTATAATAAAATGAAAGTAAAAACATATCATCAATTTACATACAATACATTGCTTAAATGAAAAATGTAAGTTCATTTGACATGAGTTAAGAATTATAGAGTAGATTGCACTGACGCAACAAAGCTGTGAATGCCATGCGCATTGACATACACTGCATTCGAACAAATCAGTGTATATATATAAACTGAATAATAATACATTGTTAAAAAGCACCGGTTGTTGGTTTTAACAACCATTCTAGCGACAACAGATGTTTATTTAGACTTCATGAGATAAGACGTATATCTGGTCTTAAAAACGTTTGTGCTGCTAGTTTGCCGTAGGATTGTCGGAAGAGTGTTCCAGAGACTGCTACCTGAATAGACTAAACTAGATTTGAATAGGTCAATCCTAGGCAGAGGCATGTTCAGTCTCATCAATTGGCGTGAAGTTTTTAGCGTGAATTTGGAAAATATGGTTTGAGGTACACATCCATGAATAATTTTATGCATGAGGGTACCTTTATTATAACTTAGCCTTGCCTTCAGAGGAAGAATGCCTAAGTTCATGTATTCTAACTCAGATAGGGTTGTTTTCTTTAATAAGACTACTTTAAAGGCATACTAACGCACTCCCGTGTTTACAAAGTGTAGTTTGCCCACAATCGATGTCAAACGCACCATAAGACCATATAATGACAATACGTCACCATGCGCGGACCATAATACATGCATTACAGCTTGTTCTAGCCTCTGAAAAAGTGAGGATGTCAACAAAGCCGCGGTGTTCTCTCCCTTGCATCAACGTTACATGTGTTGCCAAATCTATAAATAGGACGATCCAGATCAAAATGAAAATTCAAATATCTCAACATTTAAGGGGTCCTAGACCACAATATTTTGCAGGGAACTTAATTTAGTCTGTCTCCAGCTGTTGGTAAAGCAATTAGCGTGTATAGTCATCGAGTACATATGGCTTTAAGCGCTCGTTTATGTAATCTAGTTAGTGGTTTGAATGAATTTTCACTTGCCGAGTCCGAGAGAGAGAGCGAGAGCGAGAGAGAGAGACACACACACATAGACAGAGACAGACATAGAAAGACAGAAGCGGAGAGACTCAGAGGGAGACACAGACAAAGACATACATACAGAGAGAGAGAGAGAGAGAGAGAGAGAGAGAGAGAGAGAGAGAGAGAGAGAGAGAGAAACTGTAACTGATCTCGTGAGAACGGTAACTGTGACAAAACCAGACATGTCATGTCTCCGAATGCATTGCTATAGATGACCGCTCCTGCGGCCATCAATGATGCCGCGCACCAGTCTATTTATCATGCGGACAGTCCGCGGCGGTTTGCTTACCGTCTTTATCTCAATAAACAGGAACATACTGGAGAATAGGGTAAAAAAACCAAAAAAACCGGCTATAATTCATTTCCACCAGGGACAATATTAATAAAACTATGTGTGTATCGACCACTGCATGGCCTAAAGGTAAAGCCGTGAAAATCAGCACAGATGCCGCTCAGTGACACGTCCGTGTCACGTGTGTGTGTGTGTATGGGTGTGTGTACCAGCCATAGAGATATAGAGCGCGTGTGTGCGTCAGTGCGTGCGTTCGTCGTCAGTGCGTGTATGCGTCAGTGCGTGCGTGCGTCAGTGCCGCATGCGTGCGTGCGTGTGTCTGACTGTCTTGTCTGTCTGTCTGGATTTTTTTCTTAGCCGAGTGTATAATAATTTATTTCGTAAGGCCAGTGTCATGTGCCTCTGGTCTACAATCGCATATCCGAACCATGTTGTTCGTATACCTCCAAGACGGCATACATTTTGAGGCTGGCCTCGAGAGGACACTAAATGTAGTAAGTACGGTATCTCCCCATTTTGCCGCACGTCTATAGTTGGTTTGTTAAGGATTGAGAAAGCCCGTGTAAAGTGGGTCCCGAGTGGGTCCACGAGGCCGGCTGTTCTGCTATCAAACAGCTGGCCAACCTGGTCATTTCTTGCACTTCCCTGGACAGCTGAATATGTCGAAAGGTAAATGGCAACTTTTTTCTTTATTATTGTTCTTTTTTTAAATTATTGAACTTTGCCTTCGTCTTTTCTGGCTTCTCTCATTGTTTTTTCTCGTTAATAAATATTCTGTTTCTTTGTTTCTTTGTTGTTGCTTTCTTTCCTTCTTTGTTTCTTTATTAAGGTCAGCACTTGCTACTGGTTACCCGAAGCCTCTGCAGCAGCAGTGTGTCAATTTCTGTGGAAGTAAAGACTATAATGTGATGAATATCGTCAGCAGACAGGCCCGTGTGTTCTTCATATTACAATCGAGACAAAATCAGATTAACCAGGGTCAATTACTGTGTTATAAACGACACGGGCTGTAATGTATTTGTTGATTTGTTTTCTGCGTTATAACTGTACTTATTACCAATTCAGTGCCCCATATGGCTTTTTGACCAATCAGGACGGATTCTAGGTGACCCTCTAAATGTTATAACGTTCAGGCAGGGACCCTTTTTGTTTATCACGCTAAAATTTAACAAGACAAAGTAAAAATGTATTTCAACAATATCAGCGTGATTTATTCTAAAGAATGACACTTCAAATGCTGTCAGGTAATACTGTCTTTATCTAAAAAAAAAAATACCGAAAAGCGAGTTTTGTCGGTGGGTGCATAACGGAACAGCAAGGCACCGCCCATCGTCTGAGTGTGCAATGCCGACCGTTCACTTGAAATCTAAATGATCAAAGTTCGGAAAAATCAAGAGAAATTGCGCCACTCGCTTTACATCAAATGTATCTTTACGTCATTTCCCATCCGTCTGGAGTCGGTTCTAAATCTGTCGCTCTCTGTTCAACGAGAAAAAGCGAAGCAACCGAAACGCATGTTCAACATGGTTTATCTTGTGAGATTGTTGTGTGTCAAAGGCATTTGACCTGTGAATATTCATCACGTGAGGTGTGTTACTCTGATTGGCTGACTCAGGTCACGAGAATTCTTTGACTGACAGGCATACACAGGTAGAAGCGCTCAAGTTCCCATTGCGGCTGTTCTGTCTAATTCGCAGGGTTGCTTCGAAATTTCTTTTGGTCGAATTAAACGGTAATAAAACCGTTATTTCTAATATGCTGACTGTTAGCAAATGATAACTGACATGTCCGTGTGACTTGGAATACCCGTGTGACTTGGAATAAAGGCCGTGAAAGGTGAATGCTCGCCCTAATAGGCTTGAGGTTTGCTGGCCGATGTGAATGCGTGATATATTGTGTAAAAAATTCCATCTCACACGGCAGAAATTAATATGTAAATCGCCGTGAGCTCTTGTGAGAAACGGCGATTAATAAATGTCCATTATTATTATTATTATGTCTCACAAACGATATCAGCATTCGCCTAAAACTGAGGCTCATGCTTGATATCTTTTTTTCTCGACATGTCTTGTTATCATTTGCTCAATAACAGTCAGCATATTAGAAATAACTCATAATATCAATACTGTAAGTTTTAACCACTATTGTAAAATGTAAGTGTCTGTGGCCTTCAAAAATTAGACAGTGGTTGCTGTGTTTGTTTTTGCTCTCTCTCTCTCTCTCTCTCTCTCTCTCTCTCTCTCTCTCTCTCTCCGGCGGGCGTCTCTCTCTCTCTCTCTCTCTCTCTCTCTCTCTCTCTCTCTCTCTCTCTCTCTGCGTGGTTGTGTGTATTCAAGTTGTATATGTGTGTGTGCGCGTGAGTCAGTGTTTGTGTGTGTGTTTTATCTCCATATCTGCATTTGTCTCCCTTTATAAAACGTAGTGTTCTCAGTGAAAACTCAATTTTGTGATAATAGGGAGATTTAATAAACGAAACGTCGGGACGTTTCGTTTTGAAGTTGTGGTAAACGTCATCATTTCGGGGGTCTCTCGCTGGAAAGGTGAAGGTCAACTGAAACGGAACGTGGAACGTCAAAACGCAGTCACGTTTTCCACCCCCAAAAAACGAACAATATTTCGTCAACTTTTGTGAGTATTTTTGCACACTAACAGTTTTATTTGTTGGCCATTTTATGCATTGCTAGATTCATCAACCCTTTCACAGTCTTTCAGCGCTGAGAATGTGTTCATTGGAGGTAGACAACTGTTGTGAACTGAAATATTTTGAAGGGTGCTGATCCTGGTACATTTATCCAACTTCATGGTGAAGAAAGCAAATGGCGAAGCAGAAGTAGGTCATCGCATCGAATTTTTATTCTGGCTTCGTATGTGATTTTGTATAAACAAAGTCTGTGTGATTTATTTGGACTGAAAATAATCAAAGTATGCCCGATTCTGGACCACCTCCTAGGGTTGTTTTTATATTTAGTCAAGTTTTGACTAAATATTTTAACATCGAGGGGAATCGAAACGAGGGTCGTGGTGTATGTGCGTATGTGCGTGCGTGCGTGTGTGTGTGTGTGTGTGTAGAGCGATTCAGACTAAACTACTGGACCGATCTTTATGAAATTTGACATGAGAGTTCCTGGGTATGAAATCCCCGAACGTTTTTTTCATTTTTTGGATAAATGTCTTTGATGACGTCATATCCGGCTTTTCGTGAAAGTTGAGGCGGCACTGTCACGCCCTCATTTTTCAACCAAATTGGTTGAAATTTTGGTCAAGTACTCTTTAACGAAGCCCGGGGTTCGGTATTGCATTTCAGCTTGGTGGCTTACAAATTAATTTATGACTTTGGTCATTAAAAATCGGAAAATTGTAAAAAAAAATAAAAATTTAAAAAACGATCCAAATTTACGTTTATCTTATTCTCCATCATTTGCTGATTCCAAAAACATATAAATATGTTATATTCGGATTAAAAACAAGCTCTGAAAATTAAATATATAAAAATTATTATCAAATTTATTTTTTCGAAATCAATTTAAAAACACTTTCATCTTATTCCTTGTCGGTTCCTGATTCCAAAAATATATAGATATGATATGTTTGGATTAAAAACACGCTCAGAAAGTTAAAACAAAGAGAGGTACAGAAAAGCGTGCTATCCTTCTCAGCGCAACGAATACCCCGCTCTTCTTGTCAATTCCACGTGTTCTGTGAGTTCGACAGCTACTTGACTAAATATTGTATTTTCGCCTTACGCGACTTGTTTTCCATTCTGATCGAGGACAGACGTGATAATTTCACTTGAAGATTTATCGCCCTTCCTTCATTCCGAAACGAAACGTGAATACATCTAAATCTTGTCTGCGGCCTATGCCGTCTCGTTTCACGTTCCGTTTCGCGGGGTGACTCATTCACCAAACGAAACGAGCTGCAAAACGAAACGTGCTGTCCTTTGAATCTCCCTAATGTCAGTAGCACGGGAACCAAAACCAAAAGCAAAGAGAGCAGTGATGGGCACAGTGCGATACGCTGTGACGGTTGCCGTGGTGGCTTACCTTTCCTTTTCTTTCTTCCGCTACCTGGACACGCACGTGCCCGAGGGCGTGCCCGAGATCTGGCATGCCCGAATACTGGATGCCTCGCTTCGGACTTCAGGCAGCGTGGTAGGTTGTTGAACCCCTGGACGCACGCAGGCACTGACATTCACTCACACACACATACACACACACACACACACACACACACATACACAAACATCCTGAAACAAATACTCAAGAAAATACACTGCACTCAAACACACCAGTGTTCACACACATATATATACACGCACGAACACACACACACACACACACACACACACACTGGGTCACACACACACACGTGCACACTCACTTCTGTTACTCATATCACATCGTCCGTGTCCTGAAAGTAATGGATGATTAGTAAAAGTGTCCAACGGTCAAAACTAAATTCATCTGCTTGCCCAGATCCTGACGCTGAATGACTTGGGCGTGCCAGGGGGCATTACGTGGTGGACACGTGGCTTGGTCAACAAGGTGCTGACCACTCTCATCACGGGCAATCCCTTCGGCCTGGGGCATGACCCACAAGTCAAGGTCAGTTCCATCTCCACCACAACTCAGTATAGAGGCCGTGCAGAGAGAGAGAGAGAGAGAGAGAGAGAGAGAGACTGCATGAGAGCATAGACCTATATTAGAGTCCCTGATGAGAGCAACGTCACACATGACTTAAAAAGAAAAGGAATGGGTGGGGGGAGGTAGTTAGCTAAGAGAGGGAGCAGGAACAGTGGGGTGTTTTTTTGTATTGACGAGTTAAGATCTGCTTAGAAACAAGCGTTTCTTGCATAGTAAACTTGGAAATCATAGCCCGAGGGCTCAAAGTCAATCCCAGGAAACCTAGTGGCCCTCTTACTGAACACCTGCATTTATCTTAGCCACACAGGAATGGTGGTCTCATAATACGAAGACGAAATTACCTAAACAACTTCAACGATTCAGCCCGATGACGGGGCGGGGATGTAGCTCAGTCGGTAGCGCGCTGGCCGTTTGTATCCAGTTGGCCGCTGTCAGCGCGGTGAGTTCGCCCCCACGTTCGGCGAGAGATTTATTTCTCAGAGTCAACTTTGCACGGTGTGCAGACTCTCCTCGGTGTCCGAACACCCCCATGTGTACACGCAAGCACAAGACCAAGTGCGCACGAAAAAGATCCTGTAATCCATGTCAGAGTTCGGTGGGTTATAGAAACACAAAAATACCGTCCAGCATGCTTCCTCCGAAAGCGGTGTATGGCTGCCTAAATGGCGGGGTAAAAACGGTCATACACGTAAAAGCCGTGGGAGTTTCAGCCCATGAACGAACAAACAAACAAAAGCCCGATGACGACAGCTGGCAATCCCTGAATCTGTAGGGTTTGTGTAACAGACACACCTTCAACTTCGTAGCTCCCCGATGAAGGTGTCACGGAGGCGAGGGCAATTACCAATCATCGTCAATGCTATGCTGGCTCAGAATAGCACGGTGCATTTGACTCAGGAATGAGGATGTATAGTTCGGCATAGAACCAAAGAACTTCTGGGGAAGGCTCTTACAAGTAGCCCCCCAAACATGGTTGATAGAACTGTTTCAGATGCATGAAGCAGTTACAAATTGTTATGCTTATGTAAGACTTGGTGTTGACTGGTTGTTGTGTAGGTGAACGACACCCAGCTGGCCGGGGTGGACGTGAAGGTGTACGAGTCTGTGGCACTCAAGGGAGACAAGCGGCCCGTGCTGGTCTACTACCACGGGGGAGGCTGGTCCTGGCTCAATGTGGGTAAGATCAGCGTGTATTTTTCTTTATTTTGATACCTAAACGGACAGTTGCATATATGGAAAATATGCGCTGGCTTCCTCAGTGGTCACAATATTTGATCAAACAACGGTATAGCACGCCGCACTGACACACACGCACGCACGCACGCATGCACAGACACACAGACACACACACACACTCACCCATACACACGACACGGCGCACGTACGCGTATCGAAACACTTGTTTGGTGCTTTTTCTCAAACATTGAGGTCGTGTTGGCGTTTGTGTGTGGAGTCAGTGCTTCTCATTTTTGTGTTTTCTTAATTCATGTCTTTTGTGTTTCAGATGTTTATGATCCAGCAACTCGGGCCCTAGCCAAACGGACACCAATGGTGGTTGTTTCTGTGAAGTACGTGCTCTTGGGAAACCAGGCTATGAACAGTGTCAGTGACTGACCCTGTTCTTGTAAAAAATCAATCGTGCCGTGCAGTTAAAATGCTTTCTAGAATACAACTTGACTTTTTTTTAATGACCTAGTCATCCCTATATGGACAGGCTTAAAACTTTCTGACGGTTTTAAGGCGCAGGCAGAAACAGAAACAGAAAACTTACACCCACACACACACACACACACACACACACACACACCCACCCACACACACACTTCCAGCCTTGCGTACTTTCAACTGGAGGAGGGCTACGCTGTGGCAGCCGGACTGAGATGGAGACGGATGTAGGCTATGTTCACTGAGTATAAAGTTGCAGGGGTGACAATTCAGTTCTAACGCCGCATACTCTCTACATTGTCTCTCTGCATTTGTTCCAGTTACCGTCAATCACCAGAGCATGCACATCCAATCCATAAGGGTCCTATTTCGGTGGTCGTGCACAGTAGTTTTCGGTTTCTGTTTAGGTGATTCCGTGTCCGTGTGTATACACACAGCCTAGTGGCTGAGGAGGGGCGTTTAGCGCGAGACGAATATCAGATGGCCTCGCTATCTTGCTGTTTATCTGTCGCGGCGGCGAGCTAACAAGCACAGCAGAGCAGACTTTTTCCTACGTTTGATGCGGAATAGTTTTATTCTTGTACATCTTAGAAATAGCAGACGAAATATACCGGCTTCGGACATCTTGCTTCTATCACATAGCAACAGCCCGGAAGTTCCGGTTATCCCCAAAAACAAATTTGTCGGAGAGTTCGTGTCTGTTTACGCATCAAGTATTATTTTCCTTCCCATTTTTCAAATTAAAGTCATTGTATGTAATAAACTGTTAACTATAGTTGTGTTTTGCAGTGTTTTGTCTGTGGTGTGCTTTATTCTTTGTTGCATGTTTTGGTATTGAGGCTATGCCGTATTCCTGTTATGTCGTAAACTGACTCAGAGAAAACTTAAAATGATAGTATTTCAGTACTGCCGGATTTCAATCTTTTTTATAAAAAATATATTTTTTCGCGTGTGTGCACTGTTTACCGGTCTCTATTCACTGCATGATAACAAGATATATATCAAACTTCAGTCGAGTATCTTCACAACGTGACATCCATTCAGCTTTCAGGCAAACAAATTCTCTGCAAGCTGCGTGCTCCTGTTGAAAGGTTCAAAGAAAAGGCACACGTCGCGTGAAATTGGTGTTACTGGCCTTAGGAACAACCGCGTTCGTTGCTCAGAGGCTATCAACGGATTTTTCTTTTTCTTTTTACGATATCTGTATATGGGTATATATTTATACGTTATGCTTTTAAACTGGCTGTCTACGTTAAAACCATAGGGGGCGATGGATGCGTGAACAGGAACTGAAAATAAAAACGGACGTTTAAGTAAAATGAAGCAGCCCTGTGCCTGTGGTTTTTTCTTCGGCACGGTACTGAAGGGGCCTGATCTTTTTCAACAAACCGAAAAAAAATGTGTACAATGGTAATGTTGATGACAGTGATAATAAGAATGACAATGATGATAATAATTATCATTTTTATTATCATTATTATTATCAGTATTTATATTATTTGCTGATAAAGGTTCGTGTTATAATCCAAAGGGTAAGCGTTTCTGTTCAATTGACTTCAATAACTTAAAAAGCCCGACATAGTTAAAATGTAAAGAGCAAGTGGGTCATCATGACATGATGGGCATTTCTCGTAGCAGTGCAACTTTGCCAAGAAAAATAGGGGTTTGTTCATAAAGTACAGAACATTAGAACCGACCAGCAGGGGGAAGCGCTGGACTGCTAGCATAAACACTGACCAGCCATGTGCAGGCCGCGCACAAGGGCGCCGCTCCTAATGGCCTGTCAGCGGGCGCGTGGGCAAACCGATAGAGGGGTGTTGTTGGTGTGATGTTTACAGGCCTGGGTTAAACAAACTCGAAGAGCTACTGTGCACGACCACCGAACTGGGACCCTTATGCCCATTCGAGGACTGTCTGCACGTCACGGAACACGTGATTCAAAACGCCAAGAGCCTGAAAGTAGACCCAAAGCGCGTAGCAATAGCTGGAGACAGCGCTGGCGGACACTTAACTGCCGCTGTGGCCCTCCGCCTGGGCAAGAAGATCAAACTTCAGGTCCCCATCTACCCGGCCCTTCAGCTTCTAGACCTGCAAACCCCGTCCTATATTGAAAACAAGCAGTACATCCCAGGTAAAGACTGCATGTTTTTCCAGTGTGTACCACGCTGTGTGACAGCTTACTAGGGCCCAAACCAGATCATTAAGAATTCTCAAGGAAATGTTTATAATTTTCTTGAGTGAATTAAATATCAATGAATGACTTGCAGTTATAAAAACCACCCACAATATAAAAACAAACAACCAAACTTTATTGCATGGCATGTAATCTATGGTACAACACAAAACTGAACTGATGCTTACTAAAAACATAATAGTCAAACCAGTTTTAACGACCGCCACAGGACCGACCAAAAATGATCGTTGTGGACAGGTGGTCGCTATGAAAAAGTGACGTAAAAAGAAGGACATCATCGTCGAGGGTCCTTTGGAGTTGTCGTAATGGGGAGGTGTTCATTACCGAGAGATGGTTCGACTGTATGAGAAGAGCAATACATTTAAAAAGAAAATGTTGTGGATGTTAAAAAGAGCCGAATAACTGAACTCATAAAAACTTGGTGAATTCATACGGAAATATAAAAGTGGTCACTATTTATAACTTGAATTGTTTATGCTTTGTAAATCATATTCACAGGCATGCTGAACGACGTATCCATGCTGTCTTACTGGATGAACTACGGTAACATCAGCTACGACTTCATGGAGCAGTTCCTGGCCAACAAGCACACATCCCCCGCCCTCAAGAAGTCCAAATTCGCTCAGCGCATCGCTCCCAACTGGTACATGCCTGAACACATCCGCACACCTTCCCTTCGCGCTATGCAGAAACCCGAGGACTTCGGAGATGCAGAGTTATTTTCTCGCTATGAGAAAACTCTGCTGGATCCGTATTTTGCACCTCTGATGGCAAGTGACGAAGAGCTGAAAAACATGCCCCCTGCTTATGTTCTCACAGCTGGATATGACGTTTTGCGAGATGACGGTCTCATGTATGCACAGAGACTGCGCAGTGTGAAGGTTCCGGTGAAACTGGCACATTACACCGAGGGGTTCCATGGGATGATCTTTTTTTTTGATGGTCCAATACCCTTTGAAGTGGGCCGCCGAGCTATGCATGACCTTGTGGAATATCTAAAAGAAAATGTTTGATTGCCTGTTCATAGCTTTCTTTGCACGTACCTAGTTGTAATCTCACTTTTAAACTTAGATACTTTGTTATTACCGGTGTAGCAATGTGGGATTGGCCCCTCTGTCACATTTCGCCCTCGGCCTCGTTGATCTTGTAATGAACTCCACACTGAACCCAAAAACACAACCTTCAATAGTACTGACGAGGACATTACATTAAATTACATATCTTACCCAACTCACATATAGCAATTAACCCTAGTTCAGTGCTGGTAACGCTGTACGCGTCCCCTTGGTAACAAGGGAGACAACTCTAAAAAAGAGTGACCAATACCCATACTGGTATCAAGGCCAGACCAATACTAAGTCTGTCTTCCGTATGCGTGCGCATATGCTGCCATGTTTTTATTCCTACCTCAGCGTTCAGACGCGGTGGTTGCTTTTTGGTACGCTCCGGCTGTTTTGCAGCCTTTGTCGCCGAGTCTTGAACTTGGCTTCATTCCTCTTGGTATTCTCTACTTCGTCTTATACTCCGGAGCCTGTTTGGGGTGAGATCTTTCCTTATTTTTCTGGGTTTTTGGCTTCATTTTGGACAAAATTTGTACTTGTAACATTTTTTGGAATTTTTTTTCTGTGAGTTCATTTTGTCATGGCCGATAGCGGCAGAAAGAGGCAGAAAGAGGCATCCTCCTAGACAGGTACCTGCTGAGGCTTCCCCTAAGAAAACCTAAGCATTCCGGCCAGGCTCTAGTTTCTGTTTTAGAGCCTTCTTCTAAAAAATGTATTGACGTTTTGGTCGATTTGCTGGCGACCTCTGTTGTGCCTGTTTTGTCCTCTGACAAGTCAGTTAAAGACTGCAAGGTTGGGAAAGAGACTAGCGCTTCTTCTGATTCAGGTTTGGTGGTTTGCTGTCTTTGCTACTTTCACTGAGCTCTCAAGTTAGCTCATCAGCAGCTGAAATTTCTTCAACAAGGGCTGAGCTACGGGCTCTTCCTTTCAGTGTGTCGGACGTTGCGTCGCTGGCCAGCGTGCGCCCTCCCCCTTCCGCCACAGTCACCCACGCCGATGTACACGAGACGCAGGATGCTGGGGACATGCTTTTTCCCTCTTTGAGCGGACCGTCTTCCGGTGTGCCCGGTCATTCTAAAGGTATGTCTGCTCCATTAGTAACCGGGTTTTCCGGCCAAAGTGGAGCGCGTACTCAGGAGAAAGTAAACCCCCTCGTACTGCATCGGGGCGGCGAAAGTTCTGCTCTTCCGGTTACACCGAAACTAGCCTCTCTGAGGGAGGACAGCTATAGTAGGGACAGGTCTGTCCCCTACACTGAAGCCTCTCTCATAGCATTGGAGGAAACTGGACGATCTCTGCTGGAGTTAGCTTCTGTTTCGGAATCTCTTCAGAGATCTTTGTTAAGGTCGATTGCAACTTCTCTCGATCAGTTCGAGTTTCGTTTCGATGCCTCCTCGGTGGATGTGACCACCCTTTTGGCTACCTTAGCCAGGGTTTCGCAAGAACAGATGAGTCTTTCTGCCCAACTGTACACTCATGCAGTACATTCTCGTAGATTGGCCTTCCTTTCTGGGTCTAGGATCAGAGACAAGGGCACGATCGATATTCTGAAGGTCTCACCTTTCACGGAGGGCTCTCTCTTGGGTCGTCCCTCGCTTGATGCTTTGCAAAAGGAGACTCAGGACGCAAGGGATCTTGCCATTGCTCGTATTGCGCATCAGGGCTTTCAGAAGGCGCAGAGCAAGCTACAGGTTCAGAGCAAGGCTCAGCCTTCTTCCTCTGGTGGTGGCAAGACACAGAATCAGAGCTCTTCTTCTCAACGTAGGGGGCGAGGCGCTCCTTACCAGAAGAAGGGCCCTTCTTTTGGTGGTTCTAGGGGGTCAGGCCGTAAGCCTCACCCCCAATGATGCCTTCCCGAACCGCTCATCCCCATAGCCCCCACCATTGTGGTGGCGGGCGGCCCCTCCAGGGCTCTCGCTTCCTGGTCGCACATGGTGGCCAGCGAGTGGATTTTGGGGATAGTGCGTTCGGGATTCCGGCTTCTCTGGGCAGAGGGAAAGGCTCCTCTGACCAGGATAGGGGAGACCAGGGCTAGTCCGCCTACTTTTATGCTTTTGGTAGCATAACTGGCGAGTTTGATGAACTAGAAGACTGATTTTTTATTTTACATCAAGACAAATGTGTAGCTGATATCAATGTGCAGACAGTTTTTATGTGCGCATGAACATTTGTTGTACATACTGCTTTAAGTAGACCTACCCTAACGTAGGCGAACTTGCCCCAAGTCGGGGTAAGTCCGCCTACAGGGTGGGGCAAGTCCGCCGCTCTCATCCCATAGTAGGTACAAGACTAGTAGTGGGCAAGCTTTAGTGGGAAAGCTTTTTTAATTCCCTTCAATATTTAGGTTCAAAAATGCCAATGACAAAATACGAAAGAATGTAACACAAAATTACGTTAGGGGAGACCGGGGCTAGTCCGCCTACTTTTATGCTACTTTTATGCTTTTGGTAGCATAACTGGCGAGTTTGATGAACTAGAAGACTGATTTTTTTATTTTACATCAAGACAAATGTGTAGCTGATATCAATGTGCAGACAGTTTTTATGTGCGCATGAACATTTGTTGTACATACTGCTTACGGCGAACATGCCCCATGACAAATAGGCGGACTTGCCCCTGCACGGGCAGGCAACTCTAGTGCCAGATAACGAGCACAACATGGGAAGGAAGAAGCAAAACTTTCGTCAGAACTCGACCTTAATTAACGCACTTTCACTCGACACCAAGACTAAGTATTTGTTCTCAGAGGTAATGCATCAAAACCTAAGTCAACTCCTATGCATTCATGTTACAAAAATGAAGAAAAACACTTTTTGTGATCTGTACTCACGATATATGGGCGCGCAACCTCTGAACTTCTGCAGGATATGGCGGGAAGAAGGGACACCACTCCCACATGGTGTGAATGACTAAAAGGTGGCAAACGTAAGAATAAACAGACAAAGACGGATGTGCCCCGGGGGCGGACTAGCCCCGGTCTCCCCTACCTCCTCCTTTCAAGTTCCCAAGAGACCCGGAGGCCAAGTCAGCTGTGCAGGGAGAGGTGACTTCCCTGCTTTTTCATTTGATTAATATACTTACCCAACTCACATCGTTTATTCCCTCCCGCGCCTCCCCGCTGTTGGGTGTATATATTTCTAAAAAAGAAATGAGTTGGGCTTTGGTTAGAATGAAAACATGGCGGCATATGCGCACGCATACGGAAGACAGACTCAGTATTGGTCAGGGCTCGTATTCTTAAAAAAGCTGCAACATTGTGTACTTTAAAGTCAAACTGTCGTTTAACTACCGCCCGGTATTTATTTTTACAGCCCAGTAATTATTTATTTTCCCCCGGTATTATTGTGTGTTCTGGCGGAAGGTCGGCAGCTACCAGAATTGGTTATTTTTAGAATAGGAGATTCCTCATGCTTGCTCCTCTCCACAAACAATATTTGAACAATATTTATTCTTGAAAAAGCTGCAACTCATATACTGGCCTGTAAATCTCAATAAGTCCGCCAACTGCTAAGTGTTATTTATGAAACACCGGTAAGTCCTTACCGGGTTGTCTCCGAGCTGTAAAGTTAGAGGACCCATCCCCCTCCTGCAAAGTCGCTACCTGTCAGTAACTTCACCAACACTGTACATTAAAACAGTCAAGTTTGAATAAATCTTGTTCAAATAGTGTTCGTAGATTTATGTCCCTCATTGACACACATTGGTGTCATTTAAGCACCGATGCATTGCGGTCAAATACGAGTTTCTGCTCGCGAAAGATTTCAACCGATGCTCGATCATAACGGCGTGTTGCGAAAGCGTGCTTGCATCTTGTTTAATGCATTACAGTGGCGAGAATTGGGTGTCTGATTCCGTAGCCGAACGGTTATCGAATTCGCCTGATGCGCGATTGAGTCAAGTTCGAATCGCCATCTGGCTTTACTTTTCTTTTGTTTTACTCTTTGTCATTAATTTTGTTTGTTTTTGTTTATTTTCTTCGTGTGCAAAAGAGTACGTTGTAATATCAAAGGCATTGATTTAACAAGAAGAGCAAACGCTCGATCGAGTCACTTTCGCAGTTCTGAATATTATATGAGGCATCAGATGGACAGGAAGAAATTGCTATTCACAACACAATGAGTCACGTTCACATAAAATTTGAGCCCGGTCACTTTTATAGTTTCCGAGAAAAGCCCAACGTTAAGTTGTGTGTTGCCGAACAGAAAAGGCTAGTTATCTCCCTTGTTTTTCTGATAACGTTCGTAAAAGGCTACAGATGTAAATACTTTGATGTAAAGAATAATCCTACAAAGTTTCAATCACATCCGATGAACTTTGTCAAAGATATAAAATCGAAAATTTCTTAATAAATTTTCATTTAATTAATATACTTACCCGAGTCACATATAAGCATTGACGCAGTCGAGATGCTAGGTAAACTGAAACGCTATCCCGTCTATAGTCTAAGGGAAGCAACCCAAGCTAAAAAAGTAGCAAGCTTGCTACCCTGGGTTGCCTCCCGTAGCGTGTCACGCCACAGATCTCGTACCCAGTACGAGACACCCTCATTCGACTTCTAGAATCCAAAGAAACTACAAGCGGGGAAGGTGGGAGGGAATTACCTATGTGACTCGGGTAAGTATATTAATCAAATGAAAATTTAATTAAAAATTTTCGATTAAATTACATATTCTTACTCCGAGTCACATATAAGCAGATAACTCCAACAAGGTGGTGGGTAAGAAGTAAAAAATTTCAAACTCACTGTTAAGATCTGGAGAGGCATTGCCCCGCTGCCACCAGTGCGGGGAGGGTCCTTGAGCCATCACGGCATACCGCGGCGATGTCTCTCAAGTAGAACGAGATAAAGACGTCGTCTGAACGCCAGTATGCTGTGCGCAGGACGTCGTCGAGTCTTCGGGACCTCAAAACAGCCAATGACGATGCCCATGCCCGGGACTCGTGCATTCTAGCCGACTGGAGAGGGAAGGCAGGCTGAGCCCCCCCCTTTTGTGCCAGACTCCACACATAAGCTTGTTTTATGAGAGCCGACACCCACCTGGCCAAGGTAGTCCTCGTGATATCTCTGTCCATGGACGTATTCAAGGAAATAAAGAGGAGCTTCTGGGAGCTCGACCTGATGGGTTGAGTCCGGGCTAAATATGCCTCCAGGGCCCTAACCGGGCAATTGACCATGTCTGGGTCATCTTGTGCCACAATATGAGACAGGGGCCTCACAAGGACACAGGGAGAAGGCTGATCCGGTGTCTGATTCTTGGCCAGAAAGGCCTCCCGGAAATGCAAAGACAAGGAGCCGTCACGCTCTCGGCCGATGTCCTGCGGACTGCCTGAAAGAGCGTGTATCTCGCTACCTCTGCGGGCCGAAGCCAGAAGTAGCAAAAACAGAGCCTTACGAGTAAGGTTCGCGAGGCTAGAGCCCTCTAGAGGCTCGAAGTCCGCCGAGCGCAAGAACTCGAGGACAAGGAAAAGATCCCACTTGGGCAGAGGAGAGCGCTTAACGTCCTGCAAAGACGCGCCCTTAATAACCCCAGCGACAACTCCACTAACATTGATGGTATGACCGATCTGTTTAAGAGTCGAGGCAATCGCCGACCTGCGAACCTTCAAAGAGGAGGAAGAAGCCCCCTGGGAAGACAAATCCGCTAAGTGGTTGGCTACGTGCATAGTACGAGGAGCCACCGGGTTCAGCCCATGAGCCTGACACCAGGTGACCCAGGCACGCCAATGCGACGAATACACTGAGGAGGTAGAGGCCCTATGCGAGCGCTGCACCAACTCCAAAGTGCGGTCGGAAGCCCCAGACCGCCTCAGAGCGGACCTCACAGTCTCCACGCGTGAAGATTGAGAGACTGCGGGTGCCCGTGAGGAACTCCGGTGCGAGGCTGAACGAGTTCGCCTGGTACCAGAGCCAGAGGAATTGGAGGGCCGTGTGCGAGTCTCAGAAGGTCCGGAAACCAGGGCTGAGACGGCCACAGAGGGGTGACCAGAAGCAGGGACGGCCTCTCCAATTCCGCCTTCCTGAGGACTTGGCTGAGCAGCTGGAAGGGTGGGAAGGCATAAGCCTCCAGCCCTGTCCAGGGGATGTCCAAGGCGTTGGTCCCCCACGCTTCCGGATCGGGGAAGGGGGAGACAAACACCGGAAGGCGCCTGGAGAATCTGGTGGCGAAGAGATCCACCACAGGCTTCGGGGCCACAGCCCAAAGGCGGAGAAGGGCACCATGCGTGATGGTCCATTCCGCCTGCAACACCCTGTCGGAGCGGCTGAGCGCGTCCGCCAGTGTGTTGAGGCTCCCTGGCAGGTAACGCGCTGAGAGAGAGATCTCCCGCTGGGAGCACCAGGAGAGGATCTCGCACGTTCTGCGGGAGAGAGTGGGGGACCGCGAACCTCCCTGCTTGTTCACGTAGGCAGCCACTGTCGTATTGTCCGTGAACAGACGCACACGCTTGGCTGCCAGGGAAGGGAGGAACGCGACCAGAGCAAGGAACACGGCCTCCAACTCTAGCGAGTTGATGTGCCATGTGCTCTGTTCCGCAGACCACAGTCCGGAGGCCGTGAGCCGGTCCGTGTGAGCCCCCCAACCCAGCAAGGACGCGTCTGTGAACAGGTCCATGTTGGGAGGGGGGGAAACAATGGGAACCCCCCTGCATACCCATCCCGAGTCCAGCCACGGGAGGGTTGCAGCCTGGAACCAATCCCCAAGGGGAACCAGAGTGTTCCAATCCACACAAGGAGAGTCCACCAACGGCTTCAGCGCGTGCTGAAGCGGGCGTTTGTGAGCTCTCCCTAGTGGAACCAGCAGGGCCATGGACTCCATCTGCCCCAGGATGGAGGCCAAAGTCCGAAGGGAAGCTCTCAGGAGAAGCGAAGTAGAGCGGATGAGAGCCTGGAGCTTGTCCACCCGCTTCTGCGAAGGCTGGACAGTCCAGGTGACCGTATTGAACGTCATCCCCAGGTAAGTGAATGACTGAGACGGCACGAGCTCTGACTTCGTCTGGTTGACCGAGAATCCCAGCAAGCTGGCCTCCCGGAGAACCAAGAGAGTGTGCTGCCTGCAGAGAGCCTCGCTCTGGCCCATGATGAGCCAGTCGTCGAGGTATGCTCGCAGCCGCACTCCCTGTGACCTCACCAGCGCGCAAAGCTGCCTCACCACCATGGTAAAGATCCATGGGGCAAGGGACAGCCCAAAAGGCAGTGCACGGAACTGGTAGACTTGACTGGCCCACCGGAAACGGAGCCATTTCCGGTCGGCGGGATGCACCAGAATATGGAAGTACGCATCCGTCAAGTCGATCGAGGTCACCCAGTCTCCTGGGCGGAGAGCGTCCCGAACCGAGGCAGGAGTCTCCATCTTGAATCGAATCGTTCTCAAAAACTTGTTGAGAAACGAAAGATCCAAGACAGGACGCCAAGCTCCCGAAGCTTTGGGGACCGCGAAAAGCCGTCCATAAAACCCCGGGGAGCTGTGGTCCGAGACCGCTTCCACCGCGCCCTTCTCTATCAGTGAGGCAACCTCCGACTGGAGGACGGCCCTTGCCTCCTGTGAGAAGGGGGGGCTTGAAGGCTGGAGGACGCCTGGTAAGAGGGGCCCTGTCCCCCAGCCAAAGCAAGCGGAATCCCGACTTCACAACACCCACTAACCATCGGCTGCGTATGGCGGCCAGCCAATGTGGGAGTGCCCGAGCAAGGCCCCCCGCCATCACCAAGGTGGAGGGCGGGGGGGGCGTGAAGCCGGGAACGCTTCATTGGGGGTGGGGCTTTCCACTGGAAGAGCCCCTACCCCTCCTCGAAAAAGATCTCTTGCCCGACCCGCGGGAAGGGGCAATAGATCTTTTCCGGGAAGCAGGATGTGCCTGAGCAGAGGTCTTAGCCTGTTTGTGCTGAGCCTGCTGAGGAGCAGCCTGCTTGGGCTGCTTCAGGGACTGAAGCGCAAAGGAAGAGAACTGCTGTTCTCTGTTGGTGTCGATCTCCTGCTTCCTGGCATCAGCGGCCAGGTTGCCGAAGAGAGCACCATCCACCAAGGGCGACGATCTGAGAGTGTTTCTCGTCGACTCCTCAGAGAACTGGGAGTGGGTGAGAAACAAGTCCCTTCTGCACGAGACAAAATGTACGTACTGCAGAGAGGACAATCTCATTTGTTCCTCGTTCACCCTTGCCAGCGTGGAGAGGAGTGTGGATACGTCCTCCGAATCTTGCTCCTTACTCAAGGTAAAGGGAGCCAAAGATTCTGTAAGAGCACGTGAAAGAGCCCGCAGGATAGTCTCCGAAATGGAACTGAGTTCCAGGAGCTGCCTTCCCACCTCCTCAGAGGACAGGAGAGACTGCTCCGAAAGAGGGAGAACGGAATCCTTCTTCAAAGGCTTCGTCAAAAGAGGTAGCAATGCCGGCGTGACCGGAAGCGGCGCACGCGGCAGAGCAAAGGACGAAAGAAGGTTCCGTGAAGCCTTAGGCCAAGGCAACTTCCTTTGAGCCGCCAAGGGCACGAAGAAGTCTGCCTGTGTTGCAGCAGCCAGATAAGGCAAAGCATGTTCCTGAGCTGTGCCATACGGCACCAGAAGCGGAACTGCTGCTGGAGGCAACCCGCTGCCGGCAGGAGCGGGCTTGGCGAACAAACGAGAAAGCTGGAAAGCCACTGACGGTGATTCTTCAAACCGGAAGTAGCTGTCCTCCTCCTTCGCCCACCGGAAGTCTGCCATCGCCGACGGACCCGACGCCGAAGGCGTGGTCGAAGACGAAGCCCCTTCCGGGAAATAACGCGAAGTGACTTCCGCGGCCGCTTCAAGCGCTACCCTGAAGCTGGCCGGAGCCGCCGAAGGCAGCTGCTCCTCGTCCACAGACCCAAGGTCCGAAACGCCACATGACGGGGATGGCTCATAGCCCAAGGAACCCGACAAATGACGCTGCGAGGACAGGCCGGAAGCCAAACGCCCCTCCTGTTGGTCATCGACGAAACTCACACCCTGGCTAAGAGGAGGGTGAGAAACGCCAGCAACCGAAGGCAGCTGAAGGGAGGAGCTAGCAGACACCACCGGAGTGTGTGGCTGCTGCTGATCCAACAGAGGCAGAAAGCCCGAATGCCCAGGAGAACGACCGAATTCGAAATCCGCCGGCATCCCAACGGACGCGGCGAGAACCGAACCGGAAGAACCGGGAGGAGCCGGAAGAGCAGACGCAACGGCATAGCTATGCCATGGCTGTGGAGTCTGCCAGCTACAACCCGGAAGCCCTAGGCCGGAACCGGAAGTGACAGAGGACTGTGCACGACCAGCTGGACCCACACTTCCCGCCCAGGCAGGAAGGGCAGCTGCCGGAAACGGCTGCTGAAACTGGGCAAAGCTCGAACCGGAAGGGACCATGGTCTGTCCGCATACCAGTGAACCAACACTTCCGGCCGGAACCGGAAGAGAAGCTGCCGTAAACGACTGCTTACGTAGTTCGTGGCTCGAACCGGATGGGACCATGGTCTGTCCGCTTTCCAGTGAACCACTACTTCCGGCCGGAGCCGGAAGGGAAGCTGCCGTGAACGACTGCTTACGTAATTCGTAGCTCAAACCGGCAGGGACCATGGTCTGTCCGCTGTCCAGTGAACCACTACTTCCAGGAACTGGAAGTGCAGCTGCCGCGGACGGCTGCTGCGAGCACATACCTTGCGACGACCGTGTCCCAAAAGGGACCTGCGCAGGTGCACTCCCGCAAGCGGAAGCCACCGAGCGCCGGCCGAGAAGAGAAACGCCTCCCTGCTCACGGCCTCCAGCACCAACGCCGAAGCCAGCAGGCTGGACAGGTGAACCGGAAACAGCAGGAACACAGGAAGCCAACGACCGAGGGTCGCACACCCCCGGGAGGGAGGCAGAGCTGGAAACAGGGTCCGTCCGCGCCATCTCTGAACGCACGAGCGTCCGAATTTCTGGAAGCAAAGAGGACAAAATGCTAGCCACAAGAGTGCCAGCCTCCGGCACAGGTACCGGGGTCAAAACGGACGTGGTAGTAGAAACGCCCGCCGCCCGCGAGCCAGACGAAGTCTCCTCCGGCGCCGAAATGGGCACCGAAAAAACGAAGTTAGTCTTCGGGTCAGAAACGTGAACCGTGGGGTTCCTAGCCGAAGAAGTAGAAGCCGAGGACTTAGGTTTGCCAGGGCCTTTGCCCTTACTCTCGGCCTTAGCCGCTCTCTTTTTCTCACTATCCGACATGCTGTCGCGCAAGAAAAACAGACTACTGAAAATACACAAGTCTCTAGGACGTAAAACTTCAGCAGAATAAACTAGCACAAAGTACAAGTTACAAGGAGGTAATAGTGCTACTGGTCAACGCTAAAAGTCCGAGCACGGACCCAAACTAACCAGCGAAAAACACCACGTGTAAGCGAAAAATGGCGACCAAAATGGCGGCCACAGCAACAAACTACCGAGTAAAATTCACAAGTCCGCGGACGAGAAAATTCTCAGCAGAATGGCAATGCAAACAACAACAAAATGAAACGATCTCACCGCTAGAAACAGCAATGAGCAGACAGGGAGCCAAGGCCGGTGGGTGTCAAGCAGACAGCAAACAACAGCCTAGGAGCGAAATCAGCACGACCTGTCTCTCTGGCTGAAAGATGTCGAATGAGGGTGTCTCGTACTGGGTACGAGATCTGTGGCGTGACACGCTACGGGAGGCAACCCAGGGTAGCAAGCTTGCTACTTTTTTAGCTTGGGTTGCTTCCCTTAGACTATAGACGGGATAGCGTTTCAGTTTACCTAGCATCTCGACTGCGTCAATGCTTATATGTGATTCGGAGTAAGAATATGATATTTAATGTCTAATTTTTCCTTTGACGCTGACCTGTGACCTTGAAAAAGGTCAAAGGTCAACGAAACCATCGTTAAAGTGTAGAGGTCATTGGAGGTAACGACTAAACAAAATATGAGCCCGATCGC
Source organism: Littorina saxatilis (assembly GCF_037325665.1). Lineage (NCBI taxonomy): Eukaryota > Metazoa > Mollusca > Gastropoda > Littorinimorpha > Littorinidae > Littorina > Littorina saxatilis. The sequence continues at coordinate 44,373,812 of NC_090247.1, read as the reverse complement.
TTTGATAGTTTCCGAGAAAAGTCCAACGTTAAGGTGGTGTCTACGGACGGCCGGCCGGACAGACTAACACTGACCGATTACATAGAGTCACTTTTTCTCAAGTGACTCAAAAAATTAATTTTAGGCGAGAATGAGGTTTTTTTTTAAATTGATGGTTAACATGATACAGTATTACTGTTAACTACCTTGTATACGCCCACCCACCCTATGTACCATGCCAGTTTTGCCCAAAAGTGGGGGGGTGGGCGTTTACTAGGTACTATACCCTTGGCAGGAGCGGGTCCTTAGCTAGAAAAACGATATTTTGGTCATTTGTCATAGAAGTGTTCAAAGGATGCGTTATTGCACAAAACTCCCGCCCCCTCTCTCTCTCTCTCTCTCTCTCTCTCTCACACACACACACACACACACACACACACACACACACACACACACACACTAACACTAACACACAAAATCAACCTCTTCAGACATCACTTCCCGCCAAAGATGAAGCTTTGAAGATGAAGACCATTGTTGGAGCAGTCCGCGGTACAAGCCATCAACAACTGTACGACGAGTCAGGCTTTATTTCACTTTAAGAGAGGCGTAAACGTCAAAAATTGATATTATTTCACAAGATTGTACACCGTAAGGTGCCAAACTACTTACTTGCGATATTGCCACCATTAATATCAACTAATAATCCATATCGCCAGCGCAGACCTTTAGATAGGAAAGTTCCATCGTTTAACACTGAATTATACAAAAACTCATTTCTCCCATCTACAATGTGATGGGGTGAAGTAGTGGCGAATAAGAAGTAGGGGTGCTCAGGCAGGAAGCATTCACATAGAGACGCCAAGTCAGGGGTTGCAGTAACGTGACTTTTATTTTAACGATACCAGAAGTCAGTGTACAACACTTGTGCACAAAACGATCAAAAAGTGGATCTCACAACAACACACGTCCACTCTCTCTCGCGTCTTTCAGATTTCTCTCTGTTCTCTCTCACACCCTAGCATGTACATACATAATCAAACTTTAGCTAGAGTCACAAACATCCAATCAAAATCCTAGTAACTATTAGCAACACAACATTCTAAGATAATAAGCCATTCCATTGGTTAAAGACAAGAAGAAGGAGGGGGGGGGGGGGTAAGGGATCTTCCAACCGCAGCTGACACGCTTCTCTGTGTCAAATACGTAGAGGTTACATGCCGAGTCTCAGTGATTATTAAAAATAATGGTCGAAGTTAGCGGATCATGAAAAATGCGAGCTTTAGCGAGCTTTTTCATGACCGCGAACTGTCAACTGAGACTCATTATTTTTTATAAGTCACTGAGACGAGGTGTGTAACCTCTTTATTCCTCCTTTCTTCGGTTATTCAAAGAAAAGAGGAGGTTTTTTGCGAAAGTTTGATCGAATCCTATTCACTCAACCAGTCAACCTGCGCAGGCGATCGATTAATGCGCGGTTGTATAGTTCCGTGCAAATCATTCCATTCTGTTAACACTTCTTGTCAGTTTTCCTATTTTGGACTAAAATCAAGTACACAGATATGCTGTTATTCTGCTGTGGCGGCAAAGGCAGATATTGTGTGTTCTGTATATGTTTTGGTATCGCTTAGGATAATGTTCTTTCGTCAAATGGGACTAGCAGACGAACTTTTGCACCCGTGTTCCAACGTTAAAAACTGTATGAAGTTCAGTTTTCTGGGAAAACTTAGTGTATGAAACCGCTTTATGTTGTTTGAATTGATGAGATGTGTGCATTTGGTTGCGTGTGATCTGTTTATTAAATGAAATAGTGTTGAAAACTGACCGTCGGATTGCAGTCTGTTGTCGAAGAAACTGAGTGAAAAGAAGGGGAACTACTCTTGTCGCTAGACAAACGGTATGAGTTACTTGATGAACGTTTGAGTACGGCAGATCTAGATTCAGAAAACAACCGAACTCATGGATTTCATATGGAGATTCATGTGTTCAGGCCTGTAGTTGTTAATTTAAATGCGGTATGTTTGTATTGTTTGCTCCAGAGATGTATACTTCGTACATTAGAGCGTTCGGAACTTTTCAGTCGCAAAAAGTAGTACCGAAACAGAACAACTTCTCAACCCATTGCACTATCGAGGATTCAGGTTGTTGCTGGGTCGTTATTTGTTTGGTTGCTAGGTCATTATCGAAAAATAACTACCCCTACAAGTTTACAGAGGTAAAGAAGCAGAGGGGGGAAAGGAATTCACACCTACTTGACGAAACGCCGAGTCCAGCGATACCCAGACAGGCTGGCGGCACATTGCATAACGAGGTACTCCGGCGAGAGCGGCTTAACGTCAAAGAAAAACAGACTATGGTCCCTAGTGGACACAGCCGACTGAGCGAGTTTACGACCGCCAGGTGTCTGAGCATATCAAAATTTAACTTAAGACAGAAAATGACATTACACAAAACATAAAGCGATCGGCAACATGAACTACAAACACTAGACTGGAAAATAACAAAACTTTACTCTATAATTGGTGACTGGTCACCCTGTCACAACAACACAACACTGGAATTCTTTACCAGACTACATAAAACTTAGTAAGTTCCTCAAGCACTTTTTGTCAAAAGACGATTTAAGTCCCCCGTGTTATTGGTATTCTGGAGATCGCATATCACAAACAATTCACTGTAAGCTCAGGCTATATATAAGTGATCTTAATATAACGATCTAGTGAGACGACACGTTGCTACAGATGCATCTTGTGACTGCGGATTTCCGTTCGAAACCGTAAAACACTTCCTATTAGATTGTCCAAATTATCGCGAAGCACGTCAAGAAACCATACATACCCTCCCTAACCACAGTATTCACCTCCCCCACCTTCTAAATGGAGACAGACAGTATTCTCTAGATTTGAACAGGAACATTTTTTCCAGAGTACACTCGTTCATTGAACGTTCAGGCCGCTTTGGGCAAACCAGAATCAATGCTCCACAAGCCGGACAACAACTTTAATTTCTGCACAACTCCTACCCATCCCTCTTCTTTTTATTCCTTTTCTTCCCCTCCTTCCTTCCTCTTACTGTCTTTCTTTATAATGATTATGCAACGTTTATTATGTTATGATAATTTTGGATGATTAATGAGATGAGGATGATTATAATGATGATGCTTTGGATTTCCAATTTGGTTTATTTAGACAAATTGTTCAGCCGTTACCGCCTTACGTTATAATATCCATGCAGGAACACCACTATAAGCTTCTAGCTTGTTGCTGTTACCTGTGTCTTTTGTATGTACATGTCATGATTGTAACATTTGTTGAAATAAACTTATGTTTAAACCAAAGATGAAGCTTTCGTTTCTTCTTTTTCGAGACGAGGGTCGTGGTGTGTGTGTGTGTGTGTGTGTGTGTGTGTGTATGTGTGTCTGTCTGTGCGTGTGTGTGTGTAGAGCGATTCAGACCAAACTACTGGACCGATCTTTTTGTGTTTTTTTGGGTTGAGTTTCAATTTTTGGGGTATTAATCAGTGACAAAATCTGCTGCCTGAAACTGGTAATGATCATCCTCAGAATGCATCAGATTGCACCATTTTGCATCCTTTTTTCAAAATTTTTCGGGGGTGATATGCCCCCAGACCCCCCCTAGCAAGCTAGGCGCTTCGCGCCGTCAGCTCGGCGCTTCGCGCCTTCACACCCATATCTTCACAATATACTTTTGGAAACCCCCCCTCATAAAATGAACTGATCCGCCCCTCAAATGTAGTAATTTCGCCTTACGCGACTTGTTACTGTTTACATTGTGTCCGTCTGTAAGAAACTATAACCTTTTTCCTTCTTACTATCTATATTCTGTGCGTCTGTATTAAGTGTTTGTATAAGGGACAGGTTGTAAGATTAGGCTTTGCCTAAAACCTCTATCCTTTGGTAATAAAGTTCAGTTTCAGTTTCTCTCTCTCTTTCTCTAGATTATCCCCTCTTAAGGGCAAGGGCCAGATGCAATAAAATATATCCATGCTTATTCGTGTAACCCTAAAAAAATAAGGAATAAACAAGTCGCGTAAGGCGAAATTACAACATTTTGTCAAGCTGTCGACCTAACAGAATGAAACTGAACTCACTGCATTTTTACAGCAAGAGCGTATACTCGTAGCATCGTCAGTCCACCGCTCGATGCAAAGGCAGTGAAATTGACAAGAAGAGCGGGGTAGTAGTTGCGCTGAGAAGGATAGCACGCTTTTCTTTATCTCTATTCTTTTTAACTTTCTGAGCGTGTTTTTAATCCGAACATATCACATCTATATGTTTTTGCAATCAGGAACCCACAAGGAATAAGATGAAATTGTTTTTAAATCGATTTCGGAAATGTTATTTTAATAATAATTTTGATATGTTTTAATTTTCAGAGCTTGTTTTTAATACGAATATAACATATTTATATGTTTTTGGAATCAGAAAAGGATGAAGAATAAGATAAACGTAAATTTGGATCGTTTTAAAAACATTTTTTTTCTTTTTACAATTTTCAGATTTTTAATGACCAAAGTCATTAATTAATTTTTAAGCCACCAAGCTGAAATGCAATATCGAAGTCCGGCCTTCGTCGAAGATTGCTGGGCCAAAATGTCAATCAATTTGATTGAACAATAAGGGTGTGACAGTGCCGCCTCAACTTTTACAAAAAGCCGGATATGACGTCATCAAAGTTATTTATCGAAAAAAAGAAAAAAACGTCCGGGGATATCATTCCCAGGAACTCTCATGTCAAATTTCATAAAGATCAGTCCAGTAGTTTGGTCTGAATCGCTCTACACAGACAGACAGACAGACAGACAGACACACACACACATACACCACGACCCTCGTCTCGATTCCCCCTTCTACGTTAAAACATTTAGTCAAAACTTGACTAAATGTAAAAATAAAGAATTGTCATTGTCACTCTCTCTCCTGTCTCCCCCAGTCTCATATTCTCTCTCTCCCCCAGTCTCTCTCTCCCCCCCCCCCCCCCCAGTCTCATATTCTCTCTCTCCCCCAGTCTCTCCCCCCCCCAGTCTCTCTCTGTGGATTATCCCCTCTTAAGGGCAAGATGCAAAAAAGCATATCCATGCTTATTCGTGTTACCCTCGAAAAACAGTCTCTCTTTCTACCTCATTCTCTCTCTCTTTTCTCTTCGCCCTCCCCTTCCTTCAGTCTCTCTCTCTTTTCTCTTCGCCCCCCCCCCCCCCTCCTTCAGTCTCTCTCTCTTCGCCCTCCCCTTCCTTCAGTCTCTCTCTCTGTTTCACTCTCTCACCTAGTCTGCCTCCCTCAGTAGCTGAGCAGGTGCTAGATTTCCTTATAAAAGCATTGAAGGTCTTTATTATATCTCTATATGATCGTGTTATCAGCAGTCTCTCTCTCTCCTTCAGTCTCTCTCTGTCTCTCTTTCCCTGAGTCTGCATCTCTTCGTCAGTCTCTGTCTCTCTTTTTTTCTCTCTCTCTCTCATCTCGGTCTGCCCCTCTCTCTCTCTCTTTCCCTCTCTGTCTTACTGTCTCTCTCTCCCTCTCTCTCTCGTTCACTTTCTCTCTTGATTTACATCAAGAAATATGCCAGTATTCATTTTGGAGTACCAAGTGCTGCCGAGTCACTGCTAGCAACCCTGCTCGTGACATCCTGGAAAATGACAGGGGAAGGACAGCAATGCGCATTTATTTTGCGGCTCAAGTGTTCAGAAACAACAGGTCAGTCCGCCATTACTTCAAGCGCACGGACAAACAATGTTTTGCAAATGTGTGTGTTGAAAATTTGTGAAGCACATCAAAGTGTGTATGAACTGCAAGGGCGGATCAATTCATTTTGGAGGGGGGGGGTTACAAAATGACTGCGAAGATACAAGTTGACGGCGCCGAAGGCGCCTAAGCCTCTAGGGGGGTCCGGGGGCATGCTCCCCCGGAAATTTTTTTTATCCAAAGAAGCAAAATAGAGCTATCTGGTGCATCCTGAGCCAATAAATTACCTCTTTTTTGGGGGGGTGGGGTTACGTAACCCGTGTAACCCCCCCCAGATCCGCCCTTGTACTGGGTACAATGTCATACATGAACAAGCTTGTGAAAAGACTTACAAAACAAATGAAGGTTTTCAAGGTTTGAAGAGTTTATTTTTGCTATTGATCCATTGGGATATTTAACTTAACACAGTAACCAATACAATGTATACTTCACCAGACAGGTGACTTTCGGAAAGAGAACTTACGGCAAAACAAACATCATCTATAGACTTTAAACATAACTGAAAGTTTACAAAGTAACTTATTAACATTATTATTATGTAAAAACTCATAACATTATTATGTAAAAAAAGAAATATAATCAGTGAATAAAATGTCAACAAATTAACTGTTAAAATTCACATTAACAAGTACAGAGATATCTCATTTTTATAAAGAGAATATGACTGTAATACTGTATGAATAATAAAAAAAATAAAACTGAAAAACATCCTTTTGACAATTTCTCAAGTAAAACAAAAAATGCAATTAAAACAAGATTATTTCTGATTTTCTGTATACTGAACCGAAGTACTGAATTGCAGTCAGATCATTGTTACATGTAATAAGACACACTGAAGAATTATTTCTCACTTGGTTTTTTGGTTTTTCCTCAACGTGAAATTTCATGACCCACAGCCGCATATATTAAAGGTAACATCATAAAATATTCACATAAATAATAAATATGATGAAATATATACACATAAATAATCCCAAATTTCTGCATTTATATGTTGAGCAACTTCCTCTTCCAGGTAGTTACCACAACAGATTTCCAGTGTTCAAGACTGTGCCTCCAGGCCAGGCTTGCAGAGCCATCTCTGAGTTCACCAATAAGCTGCAGAATGCAAAAAGTCTTCAGACCAGAAGGACAACCACCAACTTCCTCTTCAACACATACAGCCAATCAACAGCCTTGCTACTGACTGAAAAAAAGATATTTTCATTCCACCTCCCAAAAAACGCAATGTCAGTTGTTTTTATTTTAAACACCAACACTTTAAGCTGCTGCTGGTCTTTTCCTTCCCACAATTTCTGATTTTACAACTGCGATTGCATCATCATTTTTCCAGGCTTTGTGAAGGACAGTATCCCGATAGAGAAGAGTGACAAACAAACAAACAAATAGAATGGGATGAAAACTGAAGCATGAATACTGTACTGATGTCATCTATAGGGATCTTCTTCTACGAGTGAGTTTTTACTTGCATGACCCTTCTTACCCATCCATACGCCGATTTGGGGGAATATCTACAGGGATGAAACATGAGAATCTTTCAAATCTAAAAAAAAATAGCTTGGGATTCAGATGTTCCCAGCATGTTCAGTTTTTTTTCCCTGCTACATGTATTTCCCCTTCTTGTAGGTTTTGGCAATTCAGGAAGTCTATCAGGAAATAACTGTTCAAATCAGGATTTTCTGATGGGAGGTATCATCCACAAATCTACTGAAGGACTGCTGATGGGCTGCAAGGATCAGGAAATGGCTATACCCACAAAAAGCCATCCGGTTCACACCTGATTTCTCTCAGCACAGACCCTTCCTCTAGACCTGGATCAACACAAAGCTGAGATCTTGCCTTGCTATGGAGCCCGTTGGACCACACCGGGGGATGATCGGAGCCACTATTTGCAGCGGCACTGCAAGTGTTTTTGTCATTTGCTGTACTTCTCCTCTTCCCTTCAATTTCAGCAAGGCTATCTTTGCCAAAACCTTGACACTCCTCCTGGCTCTGTGCTTTGAAATGGTTGTTACTGACAAGCTTTTCCCTCGGTGTATCTTCAGAACACTTGCCAGGATTCTGTGCTGTTTCTGAAGACACAGAGCTCTCCGTTCTGTTTGCCATTGAAGAGTCAACCAGCAGTTTCACTCCCAGGTTAAAAGGGGAGCTGTGTTCTTGATTGATGGCAGAAAGAATAGCAGGCTCAGGGACATTCTCTTGCAGCAAATAGGAAATGTTGAGTATGTGGTGTGGCAGCAGGGGACCAGAGATCTCCATGACATGGCTGCTTTCTGTCTGTGTCCCTGCAGACAGTCTGGCCTCGGAGTGACGAATCTGTAACAAAAAGTAAGTAAACAAATCATCAAATCAATACACATTCTACCAGGACATGAAAAGTGCCACTGAATTTGCTTTCAATAAGCTTTTCTCAAACTCCTCATTTGTGTTATTCTGATTTTCATTTAAACTGTCCACTTGCCAATGACATCAACACAAACTCTACTAAATGTTGACCCTTTATTTGTATGATAATTGATATTGAGTAAATACGACTTTGAGCATGTTAATATGATTGACCTGCAACAAATTTGATGAGATGGGACGCGAAAAAAGCCGTGAGGCTTATGGATACCAATCCAGTCCCTAACCACTACTACTACTACAAAAGCCATTCAAAGTATTCACATAACAGCTATTCATACCAGCTCCCATTGAGAAACACACACACACACAAACACCAGACTTACAGACTTTCTTTCTTTCTTTATTTGGTGTTTAACGTCGTTTTCAACCACGAAGGTTATATCGCGACGAGGAAAAGGGGGGAGATGGGATAGGGGAAAGGGGGGAGATGGGATAGAGCCACTTGTTAAGTGTTTCTTGTTCACAAAAGCACTAATCAAAAAATTGCTCCAGGGGCTTGCAACGTAGTACAATATATGACCTTACTGGGAGAATGCAAGTTTCCAGTACAAAGGACGAAACATTTCTTACATACTGCTTGACTAAAATCTTTACAAACATTGACTATATTCTATACAAGAACCACTCAACAAGGGTAAAAAGTGAAGAATTTTATGGGTGAGAAAAGGAAAGTAAAAGGACTTTGGGGAGGCAGAAATAGAGAAGAAACAAGAAAAAGATCCTAATTAGGTTCACGGCATCGAGAGTGATGCGACCTTCTCTCAGAAGTTAGTAGAGAAGGCTCCCCCATCCACCACCCGGGGGACGCGCCTCTACGCCAATTAGGGGGCGCGAGGAGACTTACAGACAGAATGTATCCTTGCAAAGGGGTAACTTAGGGCACACACACACACACACAAACACCAGACTTACAGACAGAATGTATCCTTGCAAAGGGGTAACTTAGGGCACACACACACACACAAACACCAGACTTACAGACAGAATGTATCCTTGCAAAGGGGTAACTTAGGGCACACACACACACACAAACACCAGACTTACAGACAGAATGTATCCTTGCAAAGGGGTAACTTAGGGCACACACACACACACACACAAACACCAGACTTACAGACAGAATGTATCCTTGCAAAGGGACACCAGACTTACAGACAGAATGTATCCTTGCAAAGGGGTAACTTAGGGCTGAGGTTAGAGAAAGAAGTGACAGTACAACACACCATATTACTCTTGAGGGTGGCGCCATGAAAGGCTGTTGGTGAAAGAAGTGACAGTACAACACACCTTATTACTCTTGAGGGTGGCGCCATGAAAGGCGGTTGGTGAAAGAAGTGACAGTACAACACACCTTATTACTCTTGAGGGTGGCGCCATGAAAGGCGGTTGGTGAAAGAAGTGACAGTACAACACACCTTATTACTCTTGAGGGTGGCCCCATGAAAGGCGGTTGGTGAAAGAAGTGTTGGAGGGATGCCTGCCTGGGGCCCTGTGAGGGCTATACAGCTGCGACAGTTGAGGAGGAAGTTGAACAAGGCCTGCGCCTGGCTGTTACGACAGAGCACCAGCGACTCTGCTCGACCGTCCACCTTCTGATAACCCTCACGTTGTCTGTCTTGGGTTAAGGAACTTTATGGCCAGGGCTTTGTTGTGTATGTGCAATACAAAAAAACAATAGGCAAATATACATGTATGCAAATGTACGCACTACAGAGAGAGATGCACAAAAAAACCACTTGCTTCATTTGAAACTGACCATGAAGACAACTATAAACTTTGGACACAACATTAAACAAACCATTTCTCAATATTTCAAATTGTCATCATCAGCTGTGAAGGATGCTTTTAGCTTTGAACATGCTTTCAGTTTTTTTGTTTGTTTGTTTACTTTTTTCTTTTGGTTTGCTTCTAAGAAAATGGCACTGATATTCAGAGGCTTTTTTTTTTTTTACTAAAAACAACATCCACAACAAGTGACAAACACGAGCATGAAAACTCTGGAAGGAACTGTTTTGACAAAGGATACATTTTCACTTTGCCTGGCTCCAGAGAGGGGAAATTCTTCCTGTCAAGACCCATGTCTTCCAGCCAAACTGATGCCCCTTCATTCGACTTCATGGTCACATCTGTTCTTTCATCGACATCGTCATCATCATTGGCGTCAAGGGAGGAAGGACCATTACAATCACTGTAGAACATAGGACATTTTATTTATTAAACACACAGCTGAGTTCAGAGGGGAGGGGGCTGGGGACATCAACCGGGGTTTTGTCATTGCCATTAACAATCATCATCCAACAATGTGGACCAGCCACCTGTTTTAGCTCGCAGACAAAGCTGTCAGAAAAGGGGTAAAACTAAAGCTATTCAATTTCGAACCCCTAAAAGAAAAAAAAATGTTCAAACTTATGTTCAAATACTGTCACCATTTTCATGTCATTTTGCGGATACTAATCATCAGAATGCAACTAACTGGCAGCACACAGACAGATAGACAGACAGACAGACAGACAGACACACACAACATACCTCTGGTTGTCAGCCAGTGGTGAACCTGAAGAGGACCCTGACGGTGATGGATGGTTCACGCTGCTGTGGTCCAGGTCCTTCTGTGTCTCCGTTTTCATGTTTGGCATTGTGAAATCAACTCCTGCCAAACCAAACAGCTTTAGTTAAGTATGTATACATGTCTCTTTGATTCCTGGTCCATTCTTAGGAGTTTGCACGTACGTGTGTATGAAAAGGCAAGTGGGAGGATAGATTGAGAGAAGCAGTTCAGGTGTGTGCCCATGCATTTAGAATCCTACTAGAGTGCTTGGATGATCGTATTCATCCCGCTTAGCAAGGAAGTAAAATGATGACAAGAAGAGCAGGAGATATAAAATTTGCATAAAAAACTGTCACCGCATGATCTTTTAGGAGCACTTAGTAATAAACAAAAAAGAAAACTTAACAAAACACAATATTTAAGTGAACCACACTACCACCATAACCCCCCCCCACACACACACACACACACAGATGTGAACAAAGAGAACCACACACAAAATATTAAGGATTATCATTCCAAGGCTCAGATTATTGCATACCTTCACGTCTGAGTGCTTCCCGAATGCCCCGTGTGGTAGGTGTTAAGCAGGCACTTTGTCCTGCATGCCCAGCAACTGTGGGACTCCGAAACAGCACGGTAAACTGATGGCAACACACGTAGAAATACGGACAGTAGCCATTCTTCAGCTGTTGGTACAGAGAGGTGAAGCTCTCCACCCTGTAGAACAAAGAAAAGAACAACCTATCATTGAAAACTTGTATTTCACCCAGTCAGTCAGACCCCCTCCCCCTCCTAAATGTACAATATGCACTATTATCTATAGTTACTAGTATATCAAAGGGTACACCTCAGCATAAATACAAATCCACACATACAATGTTTTAATCATGCAAACATCAGTATCAACAGAACAAAAATCTGTTGTCATCATGAGAGAAAAGTGGTAAATAACCATTAACTTAAATCCTGTAGAAAGAGGAAGTTTGTAAGAAAAATCATGTGAGAAGCGAGTCTTGCTTTGACGTTTTTCATACACTTTTCGCTTGTGTTGAAAGCTCATTCATACTTAAGAAATTTCCATTTAAAAGTAACTTACTCACCAGTCATTGAAGAGAGATTTCTGTATTGCTGTGTTTAGGCCCACATCAAATGGCACTTGTTTTCTACATGTCACAGAAAGAAAGAAAAAAAATTAAAAATTGCATATTAATTACGATGATCACACAATTGCAAAAAAACATCCAGAAACAAATCCTCGTTTCTGTTCGAGGCAAAATGTTTATGAAGGGTATAAACCAATCTTTTGTGAAGAATAAACAAAAAAAGATAACTAGCCCAGAACTGAATCTTTTTATCTTATTGGTGCATTTGTGTATATATCTTTTCATGCAAATCACCTTGTCAGCCTCTACAGATCTACCAGGGTCCTTACGTAAGATAATCCTTCCACTTTGACACATACCAAACACCTGGAGCCAGGCTGCTTTCTGTGCAGAGTGGGAATTTGTTTTGAAGAATTCTGCAGACTGACAAAAAGGTGTTGGTTACAAAATTAATTGAATTATTTCAAAATAATGTCACTGTGTAAATAAAACAGCCAGGCTGTGGATCTTTGGCATTGTGTCCGAATGGAAGGATCCTCTTACCCGATTTAAAAGCTTTGATGGATCTGTGGTGGCCGACAAGATGTTTTACAATACATGAGAAGGAAGGTGTCTTAATTGTTTTGGTTTTTTTAAACATCAATACTGCGCAAAAGTCTAAACTTGGATGCTGTCAAAGCTAACCTGATCTTGGAGTCAGGCAGGAGACGAGGGAATTCTGGAAACCAAGGTAGGTTGGGATGGACCCAGTAGTTGCAGCATCGTTGGAGGGAAGACATTAATGCTTTTTCTTTTGCCTGCGCAAAGAAATAATACAGATGCTAACTCTTAACAGAGTATAGTAGCTTGCAAGGATACAAAAACATAAAGGTTCGTAAAATTCTGAATGACAAAACACAAGATGTGCATTGAATTGTTGACTCACAAGCCAAATAAGAAAAGAAAAATACACACCACAGTACAACACAAAAACACTGAAACTTCTCAGACAAAAATTACGACGGTTAAACAAATACCATTCTCATTAACTGAACAGGAACAAAAACAAGACATAGAGAACAAAACCATTGTTCGTTTTTATTTTCTTAAACACTTCTTTCACATCTGCAAACTTTATATTTAATATGCTGATTCTAATAGCAATACTCGATGCAAGATGTGTACAGAGATGCATGCAGGCAACAATGGCCAGTTTAAAGCACTTGTTCTGGATAAAACACACAAAAACACATCTGGGCTCAGCAGACACGAGCTGGATGAGCTTTGGCCATTAGCACCTACACAGAGTAGCTTAAAGAAGAAAAGTAGCGTAGTGCCTACCAGTGGAACATTCTGCACAAATTCAGACAGAGCACAGGCAGAGGATGTAGGGGTGGCTGTAGAAATCAAAGCATTCTGCATCATAATCCTCAGCTTCAGCTTTAAGCTCCAATCCACCGGCAGGACCTCTCCCTTCTGCCAGACAGATGAAATAAAAACAAGTCGCGTAAGGCGAAATTACTACATTTAGTCAAGCTGTGGAACTCACAGAATGAAACTGAACGCACTGCATTTTTCTCAATGACCGTAGTCCGCCGCTCGTGCAAAAGGCAGTGACATTTGCGAGCCTGTTTAGCGCTTTAGTGGTTGCGCTGTGCTTCATAATCATAGTACGCTTTACTGCACCTCTCTTCGTTTAAACTTTCTGAGCGTGTTTTTAATCCAAACATATCATATCTATATGTTTTTGGAATCAGGAACCGACAAGGAATAAGATGGAATTGTTTTTAAATCGATTTTAAAAATTTAATTTTAATCATAATTTTTATATTTTTAATGTTCAGACCTTGTTTTTAATCCGAATATAACATATTTATATGATTTTGGAATCAGAAAATGAGGAAGAATAAGATGAACGTAATTTTGGATCGTTTTATAAAAAAATGATTTTAATTACAATTTTCAGATTTTTAATGACCAAAGTCATCAATTAATTTTTAAGCCTCCAAGCTGAAATGCAATACCAAAGTCCGGCGTTCGTCGAAGATTGCTTAGCCAAAATTTCAATCAATTTGATTGAAAAATGTGGGTGTGACAGTGCCGCATCAACTTTTACAAAAAGCCGGATATGACGTCATCAGACATTTATCCAAAAAATGAAAAAAACGTCTGGGGATATCATGCCCAGGAACTCTCATGTAAATTTCATTAGGCAAAAAAAAAAAAAAAAAAAAAAAGGTGTGGTTATGGTAACATAGCCAAAAAAGATAGGGTAGGCAGGCAATCACTTTTTTTTAAAACTTTTTTTTCTAATGTGTACAAATTAAAACTACTTGACAGGGAAATAAGTGTGCGACTCAGGCGCTTTCGCTTTCATTGCGTTTTCTGCACTCGTTTTCTTGGTTTTTGAGGTTGTTTTTTTTGACAAATGTAATAAAAAGTTATAGGGTCGGCCCCTAAAAATAGGGTAGGTCGGGTTACCGTAACCACACCTATTTTTTTTTTAGGCCTAAAGATCGGTCCAGTAGTTTACTCTGAATCGCTCTACACACACCCTCGTCTCGATTCCCCCTCGATGTTAAAACATTTAGTCAAAACTTGACTAAAAAACATTTAGTCAAAACTTGACTAAATGTAAAAAGGCTTGTACAATGATCATACTGAAAAAGAAATCATAAATGTTACGTGCTATTAACCATTTGGTCCTCTATACGACTAGACTGGTCAGTTCACTTGGTCATGCCTTTTGACACTACACACAGGTTACAACCGATGAAGTTTTATCGTGAACATTAATGATAGACTTAGCGACTCAACTTTAATTTGAGTTTCATCAAAATGTTTTTCTGACGAGTAATTTAATTCATGCATGTACTACTACTACTAGGCCTTAAAAAAAAAAAGGTTTCCCCGACTGACTGAGCCAATTGTCCCCCCCCTCCAAAAAACACTCATGAATAAGCAAACAGCTACTCCTTTCCAACATCTAGCTCTGGGAAACACAACTCACACAAACTTCTGGTCAATGTAAATAATCTTTGGACCAAAAAACACAACAACAACAAAAACCACAACTACAAACCAGACATGGGATTCAGAAAAAGTGATAATGAAGGAAAAAGAAGGTGGGGGTCTGGGGGCCTTCTGCGGCCCCCAGTAGGGTCCAGGGGCAACGCCCCTGGTCGGGGTCTGGGGGCAAAGCCCCCAGAAGCTGAAGGTTTTTAGTGTTTTAGACACACAAAAATGGCCCTGAAATGCATATTTCAGCTTACATATTACCCCAAATATACCTACATATACATATACCTACATATACCCCAAAATTTTCTCAGCGGATTTGCACGAATCTCAAGAATGATCCCTGGAGCCTAAAAATTTACGGAATTCCGTAAATTTACGGAAGAATCCCATGTCTGACAAACAGACAAAGAAAATAAAAACTTTCTCCTCAAAAAACAAAACCCACCCAAGAAGTAACTACCTACCCAAAATGTGTCGTTCTTGTCACAGGAAACACTTTTTTAATTTTTTTTATTCATTTGTGACCTATGGAAAATATTTGCTGCAGTCCCAGCGCATTCTACCAAAACAGAACCCACCTGTGAGTACAATTGTGAAATATGTTCCGCATTCTGTGGAGCAAATGACGACTCCAACAAAGACTCCGACAGACTCCTTCTGGTTCCAGTATCTGTTCCTTCTATTGGCGTTGACGGTAGAGAATCGATTGCATCCAGTTTGATATTCTGGAAATTAATACCATGCAGAGTGAAATCAAATGAGACTGAGAGTTCACATCTGGCAATAAAGAAGTTATAGTAATGAGTACACACTAGCAGTAGCACAGCACCACTCCCTGAATGAGTGATCTGTAACTTGTATTTTAACTACATTTTTACTAACTGTAAGTGTAACTGTTACTTTTGTGTAAGTGTAGTGTTTTTTGTTTTGCTAAAAAAAAATGAAAGAACATACATGTCCATTAAATTGTAGGAAATTGTACATCCAATTTTTTAAAAAGCACAACTATATTATCATTTAATGCCTCAACTATATGTTGTTGGTGTTTGTGCAAAAGAAAACAGCTTCAACACACTCAAACTCAGTCTTGAGTCTGTAACAACTAACAGTAACACCTGGTAACACTTCTAATTCATTAATTGTATTGTGAACTGAACTGGAACATGTATCAATTGTAATTTGTATGCTAACTCAGTAACTGACAAACAGCAGCAGTGCTGGTTCATCTGGCACAGCACTCACCTTACTTTTCTGGGGAGACAAGCACTGCCTTTGACTGGCGTCAATCTGCACTGTGGGTTTACTCTGTTGTGGCATTGCTGTTTCATTTTCGGTGCAAGATAGAATATCAAGGCGAGAAACAGCAGACCTACTTTCCTTATCTGCTCCATAAACTGGTGAATTCTCCTTGTCTCCATCCGATGAGTTTTTGTTGACGGGCGAACTGCATCCAAATGGATTTTTCCTCTTTCTATTCACTTCGACAGTCGGTCTACATGAAGGAGACATGTCGGTATGACCAGAACTGTTCGAACCAACTTGTGGCACTGTTGACCTCCTCCTCAACCGATGAACACGCATCGTATCCGTTGGTTTCTTCCATACTGATGTTGCCATTTTGTTGGCTCTAAACACAAAAAGTCTGCATAAGATAAAATACTTGGGTCTGCTTGTTTTATGGACACTGCAACAGAAAAAATACTGCGTACCCAGGGCACAAAGAAATCCTAGCTGTGGCACCGGAAGATTGTCCACACAGTTCGTAAAGCAGCGCCAAATCTAATTAAACTATTCAAGGATAATGTTTTTCTAGAACAGTTAAACACTCGCTGCTAATCGCGTCAAAATAGTACTTGTTGAGACTTTTAGAACCCAACCGTATCGAAATCAATGTACGCGGTCCATACATAAACAGACACACGAACTCCACGACTCTTGACGATGATATTTGGGATATTTAGCGAAAAACTAGAATGTCCCGCCAGTTGTTTCCCTTGACTTGCCGGACACCGATGGCGGAAGTCCGACAGCAAACACTGACCGTGGCCCCGTTTGAGAAACTTGTGCGAAATGGCTGCTAAGAATTCAGGAGTGACATTTGGTAAGATATAACTCAGTTGCCATCCGCTATCCCCAGCCCATCTTGTGTTGTTATGTACCTCAGCATATGAGCGACTCATCGAATGGAAGAGTGAAAGAGGAGGGCACCTTTGCGGTGATGTGTGTTGATTCTGCAAGTTTTTGCTGAAGTCGGAGGTCAAGGTCGCGAACCTGCGGGGTCAACTGTGCTGTGTGACACTGACATTCTAAACACCAGCAGCACTGGCGATGAATTAAATCATCCAAAAAACAAAATAAAGGATGAATACGATTTTACATCTTTGGAATTGACAGTCTCATAAAAAACAATACTAAAACTACTTTTAACTTCATTGGGATTTATTGTGTATGGCACTGCACAGCTGTCACAAGTGAAGTAAAACAAGTTGCATAAAGCAAAGTTACTCCATTTAGTCAATCTATCGAACAGAATGAAATTAGACACACTGCATTTTTTTCACCAAACAATATATAGCTTCCTCGATTCACCATAGCGTGAATAATGTACAGAAATTGACAAGCCAGTATAACGCAATAGTGATTGCGCTTCAGAGGAAAGCGCGTTTTTTTCTATTCTTTTTAACTTTATGAGCTTGTTTTTAATTCAAATATAACATATCTACATGTTTTTTTAAACAGAAAATGATAAAGAATAAGATGAGATCTGTTTTGGATCGATTTCTAAAATTTCAAGTTTTGAGATTTTTACTGACCAAACTCAATAATTAATTATTAAGCTTCGAAGCGGAAATGTAATCCCTTGTCAAAGATCAATTTGATCGAAAAATGGGGCGTGACAGTGCTGCCTCAACTTTCACTAAAAGCCGGATGTGACATTTATCGAAAAAATTAAAAATATGTTTGGGGTTATTACACCCAGAAACTCTCATGTGAAGTTTCATGAAGATCGGTCAAGTAGTTTTCTGGGAATCGCTCTACACACACACACGCACACACATACACCACCACCCTAGTCTCGATTCCCAGTCTATGTTAAAACATTAGTACTAAATGTAATAAAAACATGCTGCATTAGACCCATGCATACCCTATATTTGAAAGACAATGAGAGGGCATAAAGACCCACTGTTACTGGTGTTAGACTGAACCTTGTGTATACTGCTAGTTTTAGTGAATGTATTTTTAAACTTATGCTGTCCAGTGTTGTTTTTAAATTAATGTTGTTGATCAGTTTGTAGAAATGATGCATGTGTTGGTGTATATGGCTGGATTGAAATGTTTCTTAACCGCAATGTCATCACAAATTCCCAACCTTGGGCAATTAAAGATTCTGTATTCTTTGTCGGTGTGACCTATTCGTACCTACAATATGGGTGCTTGCACTGCATATGTATTTATCTTTAAATGTAAAACTGAGGGCTCAAGTTCATCAGGGACCCGGGTAGGTTCCTTATTTAGAACTTCTTATCTACTTTGCATTTTCTGGGAGTCATGTGCAAATTTGGTAAGCTTCGTTATCATGCCTTCTTTTACATCGATTTGTTATGCATTTTCAGACGAATCATGGATAAAAAATGTGAACATCAATTTGCCTGCTGTCAAGAGGCGGGCTGAAACAGTCACTGCTCGCAGAGGGGTCAAGAAACAATGGCAAGTAAGTGCATTTGACTCTGGCTTTCTGTTCACGGTAAATGGTGTAGGTTGTGATTTTGGTTGTCAAATTCTTTAAAGATTCCAAGCACGCAACTCTAGCATTTGACCCTCGGGTAAATGCATGCTCTCTGCCATCCTGTACTGCAGTTCTGGTGGATGTGCTTGGTGATGAAGCGTTCTTTTCCTTTAGCTCACGTATTTCTTGATTGATTCATCTGGAATTTGGCACACAGATTTTGTGATAGATATATGTCCAAGATCATGCCAAATTCGAGGAGGATCCGTCAAGAAATGCCTCAGCTGTAAGCAAAAGAAAACGCATATGAGTGCTTCATTGCTTATAACTCTGGCCATTGCGTTGCAATTGGCTAGAAATGTTCCCCTCAGATATGCCATAGGGATATCCTATATTACTCCAAATTTCAAGCCTAAGAACGATTGGTCTGACATTGATATAATGAAGGAAGATTGTTCTAATATTTAGTCTTGTGTATAATAATAATGAAAGTACCTACACATCTTTCTCTAATTGACCTGAGAGGTCAGTGACTGGTATTGCTCTAACGGTGACCTGTATGTTCAGGCAGCATGGCAGCTGAGGGCAGTGTCCTGCATCGATCTGACCACTCTGGCTGGAGATGACACACGGGCCAACGTCCACAGGCTGTGCTACAAGGCTGCACACCCCATTCGCTCAGACCTCCTCAAAGCCATCGGCATGGAGTCGGCAGGTACAGTCTGTCGCTTTACTCAATAGCAGAAATGCTCATGATATTAAGAATATGGTACTTTTTTTAATTTTTTATATATACCTATCACTTATGAGCCTTTTGGTTTCAGGTGTATTAGATGTTGAAGGTCTCAACTTTCTCAGGCCAGCTGTGCTTCAGTGGCAGAATTTCTGCTCTCATTACTTTTACCAACCCGGCCCGAGATAGGGCTTAGAATAATAAGAGAGTTGTAAAATTTAGGATGTTGCACCCTATTCGGGTGCACATGCACGTGTGTGGCACACATACAAGGCAAACACACACACACTCTCTGAAAGCAGACAGCAGAACAGAGGTGAGGGCATCTTTTTTCCTTGCAGACAGAGTGCGAGCAGGATACTCACTTTACACAGAGGGAAGACATGGCCCTGCTTGACTTGCTGATAACTCAGTGTGATAGGCTCCGCTGTACCTGCAATATTCAACGCGCAAATTACAATATAATGCACTTTAATGAGATTTACTCTGTTTTGCAGGGCTTACCACAGGAGCAGTGTGTGTGTACCCAAGCCGTGTTGGCGACTGCAGAAAAGCCCTGGAGAACATGAAATGCAAGATTCCTATAGCATCAGGTAATTTTTGTCTTGAGACTGTGTAACTGTATTGGAGAAAACAGTTTAAGTTATATCTCCAGTACCAGATTCTTCATGTGCGCTCGTTATATATATATGAGACCAGGCTGCAGAAGTTACCCTTAGTGGTGATATGAACATGGTTTTGGTTGGACTGACTGATTTTCTGTGAATGAAGTGATTGACATTGTGTTTTCAGTTGCTACTGGATTCCCCTCAGGACAGACCTCCTTCAAGACACGCTTGGAAGAAATTCGCCAGGCTGTTCAGGATGGTGCTTCTGAAATTGATATTGTCATCAACAGAACACTGGCACTGCAGGGCGACTGGAAAGGTAGAGACATTGAAAAAAAACCTGACTGTTGAGAAAGAGACTGTGTGTGTGCTTGAGAGAGAGAGAGTGTGTGTTTGCAGGCAATGTCAGGATTGATAGTCTAACTCAGCAAGCAATTGAAAATTCAGCTTAAAGTTAATAATGTCACAACATTTTCAGTTGAGAACATATTCGCCGAGTTCCTTTTTAATTTTGCATGTTTTAAAGCAAAGTAGGTTTACAGCAAGCATAATTATGGTCATGGTTTAGCACTCACAGTCCAGGTAATGTTATGTTAATCCTACACATTTTGTATGCTCTGAAAACAGTCATGAACACATGGATTCTATGAGTGTTTGCGTACATTCTAAAAGAATAGCGCTTTTTAGTTTAGTTACGTCAGCTCTGCTGAAAAGTTTTTCTTAAGTTTTATTAAGAAGAGCGAAAGACACATGAAGAGAAAACTCACTGCTTGATTCAGTGCTTGTTATTGTCCAAGGTGCCAGGAGCCTGGTTCTGAGCAGATCTTACTTCATGTTGTATTATATTTAGAGCACGTGTTTTGTTCTTGTTATGAAACACTCACACTCACCTTTGGTTATTAGGCCCCCCTCCCCCAAATTATATGTTTATATCTGATGACAATGCAAAAATAATTAGGGTCAGGAGGTGGACTTTTAAAAAAATTATTATTATTGCTTTTGGAAATGTAAACAAAAAAGTTAAAGGGTTGGTAGGAAAAGTAGGGCCTGTTGGGGAATCGGAAACAAGGAACTCTTTTGGGGTGGGGAGGGGGGAAAGGGGGAGGTGGAGGCTTATTTTTAATTTTGTGACTGCTTGTGATGCCCCAGGAGTGTACGATGAGGTGCGCGAGATGCGTGAAGCTTGTGGAGAGGCCCATCTGAAGACCATCCTGGCCACAGGAGAGCTGGGCAGCATGGTCAACATCTACAAGGCTTCCATGGTCTGCATGATGGCAGGCAAGTACAGAGCTACCTGTGGTGTGAGGCCGCTCCCATGAGGGGACACCTCTGAATTAGGACACCTCTTGTCCTTTTTGGCTCACGTAAGTGTAGCCTATGCGATGCTAACTTTTGTCTGTCTGTGCATGCGTGCGTGCGTGCGTATGTATGTATGTCTGTGGTAGAAACTTTAACATTTGAAGACGTCATATTACATTGACGTCACATTATGACGTACGAGGGTTAGACGTCACGCGATGGAATTACTGAAAGTCTCGGTGATTGTTATTTTGAGCGGGCCGAGACTAGTTGGCAGTCGTGTCCATGTAAGTAGGCTGCATGCAGACAGACAGATCTAGATCTAGTGTCTCGCTTTCTTGCACAGTTTCACCTATGCTCTTTCTGTGTGTGTGTGTGTGTGTGTGTGTGTGTGTGTGTGTGTGTGTGTGTGTGTGTGTGTGTGTGTGTGTACTGTGTGTGTGTGTACTGCGTGTGTGTGTATGTGTGACGGAGTGATTGAGTTTGTGTTACTTTACTGTTTGTCGATTTCTTACGTGAGCCTTGAAGGCTTCGCCTCTTGTTCTTGCTAAGTTAACAAAATGTCCAGAACAGTGCTGACTTTAATGCAATGCCCCCCCCCCCCCCCCCGCCCCTGATGAGGGGACACCTCTGAATTAAGGACACCTCTTGTCCTTTTGCTACCTTTGTTAACCAAATGTCTAGTACAACGGTGAGGGGGCACCTTTGAAATAAGGACACCTCCTGTTGATGTCCTTTTGCAAACTAAATTAAATTACATATTCTTACTCCGAATCACATAATAGCATTGACACACTTCGAGATGCCTAGGTCATGATAAAAGCTACCCGTCTAAGGGAAGCAACCCCAACTAAAAAAGTGACAGCACCAATGTACTTGCCACCCTGGGTTGCCTCCCATGTAGGGCACTACGTCACCATTGGCGCGTACCACGTGATACACCTCAATCGACTTCTATCACTTGAGACTGACGGTCGTGTTTTGGCTTTGCTCTGGCTGTTTTTTGTGTCTGCCGACACCCACCGGCCACGGCTCCCGTCTTCTTGCTGGCTTTGTAGCTGGTGAGATCTTTCCTTTATAGTCTTTGACTTGTTTTTGTCTTCTGCTGAGAATTTCTTACGTCTGTTGGACTTTGAAGTTCTCAGTGGCTCTTGGCTTCCTTGTGGTCGCCATTTTTTGCTAGCACGTTGCGTTTTGCTATGTTGATGTTTTCGTCCGTACGCGGACGCTTAACGCTTTTGTAGCTTGTTGTTTAGCTGCCGTTGGTGGCTTTTACTCTTGTGTTAGCTTGTTTGCTGGCTTGCTTCTGAAATGTTTGCGTCCGTCCGGACTTGTTAATTTTCAGTTGTTGTGGCTTCCTCCTTGGTCGCCATTTTTCGCTAGCATGTTGTTGTTTGCTATGTTGATGTTTTCGTCCGTACTCGGACGCTTAACTCGTTTGTAGCTTGTTGTTTAGCTGCTTTTGGTAGCTACTACGCTTGTGTTAGCTGCCCTCCTGAAATGCTTCTGAAATGTTTGCGTCCGTTCGGACTTCGTTAGTTTCAGTTGTTTGTTTATTTTCTCTCGGCGTTAACATGGCCGTCATGAGAATTAGAGGGAGCTAAGGCCGAGGGTTAGGGCATTGGGCACTCCTAAGCCCTAATCCTCAGCATCCTCTTCTTTTGGAAGAACTCTGTCTTTGTAGTTTTGGCACAAGATTAATATTTCGTTTTTCTGTGCCGATTTCTGCTACGGACGATTTGCCGTCTGGCTCTCAGTCGTCCGTCTTTGCCTCTAAGGCTGTCGTTTTACTACGATTTCGGCTCCAGAGTCTTGTGCTCTGGGGTCTACTCTTATCTTTGATTTTTTTCAGAGATAGATTTCCTCGTTCGCGAGGCTTTGCAGCGCTTGGACATCGTCGCCAGCTCTGCCCCCCGCCTGGGGGTTGGGTGACGTTCTCTCCTTGGCGTCTTTTGATGCCTGTGCCACAGACTACGGGTCTTTTCTTGACCAGGCTGCTGGCCGCCGGGACTTTTCTGGACTGTCCCTGTTGGGACCTTCTTCTTCTCTTCCTGGCCGGCATTTGTTGCCTTCCGCTTGCGGTAGCGCAACAGTGCATGTCCCTCCGGGGATCCGGTCACAGCAAGGTTGGTGTCTGCAGCAGCCGTTTACGGCAGCTGCGCTTCCGGTTCTCGGAAGCAGAGGTTCGCCGGCTAGTGTTCGCATAGCGTTCACGTCCGGCTCGAGCTTCGCCTTACGTCAGCAGTCGTCCGCGACAGCTGCTTCCGGCTCACGCAGGAAGTAGAGGTTCACCGGCTAGTGTTCACATAGCGTTCACGTCCGGCTCGAACTTCGCCTTATGTCAGCAGTCGTCCGCGACAGCTGCTTCCGGCTCACGCAGGAAGTAGAGGTTCGCCGGCTAGTGTTCACATAGCGTTCACGTCCGGCTCGAGCTTCGCCTTACGTCAGCAGTCGTCCGCGACAGCTGCTTCCGGCTTCGGCCGGAAGTAAAAGGTTCACTGGCTAGTGCACAGGCTTCTGTCACGTCCGGTTCGAACCTTGCCTTACGTCAGCAGTCGTCCGCGGCAGCTGCGCTTCCGGTTCCGGCCGGAAGTGGAGGTTCACTGCTTAGTGCACAGGCTGCTGTCACGTCCGGTTTGAGCCTTACCCTACGTCAGCAGTCGTCCGCGACAGCTGAGCTTCCGGTTCCGGCCGGAAGTGTAGGTTCACTGGTTAGTGCTCAGGCTGCTGTCACTTCTGGTTCGAGCCTTTACCTACTTCAGCAGTCGTCCGCGACAGCGCCGCTTCCGGTTCCGGCCGGAAGCGTAGGTTCACTGGTTAGTGCACAGACTGCTGTCACGTCCGGTTTTGAGCCTTGCCCTACGGCAGCAGTCGTACGCGACAGCTGTGCTTCCGGTTCCGGCTGGAAGTGTAGGTTCACTGGTTAGTGCACAGGCTACTGGCACGTTCAGTTCGAACCTTGCCTTACGTCGGCGGTCGTACGCGACCGCTGCGCTTCTGGCTTCGGCCGGAAGTGTGAGCTCACCGGTTAGTGCACAGGCTGCTGTCACTTCTGGTTCGAGTCTTGCCCTACTTCAGCAGTCGTCCGCGACAGCTTTGCTTCTGGTTCCGGCTGGAAGCGTAGGTTCACTGGTTAGTGCACAGGCTACTGTCACGTTCGGTTTGAACCTTGCCTTACGTCGACGATCGTACGCGACCGCTGCGCTTCTGGCTCCGGCCGGAAGTGGGGGCTCACTGGATAGTGGACCTGCTATGGTCCCATCTGGTTTGAGTCTGGTTTTTCGTCAGCAGTGCCCTTTGGGCTTGCAGGCTCCCTGCCTCAGGCGGATTAGCAGCTACCACACACTTCGGTAGTGGGTTCTGCCGTTCTCCTCACTTCCTGTGCCTTTGGTCTTCGACGCCTCTCATCCTCCTCTTAGTCAGGGGTGAAGTTTGGCCGTTGACTTGCAGGAAAGGGGCTTCAGGCTCCGGCGTTCCCCGCTCAGCGTCCGTCTTGGGCTCTTATGGCTTTTAGCCAGCCCCTTCGCTTACCACGTCGGACTCTCGTTCGGTTGATGGTTAGCAGACGCTCTCGGGGTATTCGTCCCTCTTCAAGGTTGCTCTTGAAGCGGCGAATGAAGTCTCTTCCAGATCTTGCCCGGAAGGGGTTTATTGGTCGAAATTGCGTCTACCGACGTTTTTTCAATAGAGAGAGAGAGAAGGAAGGCTACTTCCGTTTTAAGGTGTCGCCTTTGGTGGCCTTTCAACTCTCTCCCATCTTTGCCAAACCCTCGTCTTCCGGCAGCGGCTGCCTCTAGTTCCGGTTTCTTTGCTGTCCTCACGGCCAGCTATGGAACTGGCGCGGGTTTGGTTTGCCTCTCCTGCGCAGGCTTCTTCTTTCGGGACATTAGCGGCTCAGAGGAAGTTGCCTTTGCCCAAGACGTCCCGGAATTTGCTGTCGTCTTTTGCCCTTCCGCGTGCACCTTTGCCGGTCACGCCGGATTTTCTTCTTTGGGGAACGATTCGAGTCCCCTGCTCTCTGAGCAGACTCTCTTCCCCTCTGAGGAAGTGGGCAGACAGCTTTTGGAACTTGCTTCCATTTCGGAGACACTCCTTTACGGAGTCCTTGGCGCCCTTTACACTCAGTAAAGAGCAGGACGCAGGGGATGCTTTCTCCACCTTTGCTAGGGCGAATTTAGAACAGAGGAGGCCTTCCTCTCTGCACAATGCCCCCATGCGGTCATGTACAGACGGGACTTGTTCCTCGCCCATTCCTAGTTTATGAGGAATCAATGAGAGACACCCTTAGTTCTTCACCCTTGGTGGATGGGTCTCTCTTCGGCCTCCTGGCCTCTAAGGCCTCCTAGGCCTCCTGGCCTCCAAGGCCTCCTGGCCTCTAAGGCCTCCTGGCCTCTAAGGCCTCCTGGCCTCCAAAGCCTCCTGGCCTCTAAGGCCTCCTGGCCTCTAAGGCCTCCTGGCCTCCAAGGAGATAAAGACTTGTAGGGACCTTCAGGTCTCTTCTTTTGCTCTTCAAGCTTTGAAGCAGCAAAACAGGCTCTACCTAAAGCAGACTCAGCCCTTTCAGGCTAAGTCCTCAGCTCAGGTTTATCCGGAGAGGTTCTTTCTTTCACAGACGTCATAGTCTGTGTTTTTTGGAACAACAGCCGGCATTAGGGCATCCGGGTTTTTTAGCCTCGGCTGGTGCAACAGCCATTCCATCCGTCGGTGGTGGTGGTTGTTGTTTGCTCTTATGGACTCGGTCCTAGTGGGTCTTTCGCCGAGTTTGACTCTGTCTTTCTCTAGCGATCGGACTTGTTCTAGTGTTTCGTCCAAACTTTAAGGTTTACTTGAGTTGGCCTCGGAAGTTACATTCAGATTTTCCTGAGTTCGCATTGGTTTTGGCAATGCATGGTGAGGAGTCATTCTTGTGGCCTATCACTTTTCTCAGCTTTATTGGCTAACCCTCTCCTTTCGGCAGAGGTCTAGTTAATTTCCTGGTTTCTTGGTGCGGGCTTTTAGCCCAGCATCTTTGATGGCAGGTCTACGGGCGTTATGGCTCTCAGCCTTAGCCCGTGTAATAGTCTCCTGCCTGGCATGGGCGACTACGGTCTCCGTGTCTCTAGAATTTGTGTCTTCCTCTTCTCCCTCATCCTGCCATGAGGCGAGTCGGGTCGACTTCCGGTGGGGTGGGTTGCCTGTTACGGTCACCCTTCTACCACTTGCAACTATTACGGACTCTTGCCTGTCGTTTTCCGTGTCTGATTCTCGGTTCTGAGGTAATCAGACGTGTTTGGTTTTTCAGCCAGACTCAGGAATTTTCTGGGCTCGGTCGGCCGCGAAATTTACTTCGGGCCCTTCTTCTTGAGAACTCTCGTTCAGGGAGTCTTAAGGCTGGTTAGCTTCACGGTTTTCCGTTTTTCCTTTCCAGTTTCGTTTCTGTTTTGGGTTTTTGTTTTTCTTTCAATTACCTACAAGCAGACTGCTTTGTGAACACTCTGACTTTAGTCATTTCGGTTAGAGTCACCGGTCACATCAGGCTTTGGCCACCGCGATCTCCGCTCTGCTGGCGGCTTACGCTTTTTCGTAGGCCGTTGCTTCCTCTGTTTACCTCCCTCTATGCTTCTGCATGGACTGGTAGTGGACTTCTGGTGACCGTCTCTTCTGAGATTTTATCTTTGAGTTTGACTCTGGTTTTTTGTACTCAGACGTCTCTCTCTCTTTCTCGGAAACAGGTCACTCCTCTCTGGAGCTGACCGTTATCTCTCCGGCCTTTCGGGCCTCTCTCCATCCCAAGGCTTTAAACTTTGGCATGATTGTCTTACGGTCCTGGTGAAGGTTGGTGCTTTTCATTTATGATCGGTCAACCTTACGCTTGGTCGTTTCCAGGGTTTTTGGCATTTCCTTCCAATAGTAAGGGGGGGGGGGGGGGGGGCAGCTTGTCTGTCCCTCTACTCGGCTCGGGTTATTCAAGACTTGAGCCCCTTTCTGGGCTGTTTTTTATGGTTCAGGAGATTGGAAGAAGTGCTGAGCACAGCTTACGGGCTCTCTGATGTTGTCTTTCGCAACTTTTGCTTGAGAGACATCGCGCCGTCATCAGGATGGTTCTCGGTCCTTTTTCCTGTCTGTTGGCAGTGGGCCAGTTCCTGTCAGGGGTTTTTAGAGTGAGTTAGATTTTCTTTCTCATGGGGCCCTTCCTGACTTGCGGCAGCGGGCCAGCTTTTTGTTGGCAAGGCTTTAGAGTGGCTGGGGATCTCCTCACCACCTTGTTAAAGTTTTCCTTTTTTCTTCCCCTTCTGCTCGGCCCGAGCTCATTTTCCAGGGCACGGGCCTCCTCCTTGGCCGTTTTCGGTCTAGGAGGTTGGATGACGTCCTACACTTAGCTTACTGACTTTCAGTAGGACGATGCCTCTCCAGTTCTTTGAGTGAGTTTGAACTCTTTTGATCTTACCCACCACCTTGTTGGAGTTATCTGCTATTATGTGATTCGGAGTAAGAATATGTAATTTAATCGAAAATTGTTAATTAAATTTTCATTTGATTAATATACTTACCCGAATCACATAAGTAATTCCCTCCCGCCTGCCCCGCTTTATAGTTTCTTAGTATTCTATATAAGTCGATTGAGGTGTATGACGTGGTACGCGCCAATGGTGACGTAGTGCCCTACATGGGAGGCAACCCAGGGTGGCAAGTACATTGGTGCTGTCACTTTTTTAGTTGGGGTTGTTTCCCTTATACTTAGACGGGTAGCTTTTATCATGACCTAGGCATCTCGAAGTGTGTCAATGCTATTATGTGATTCGGGTAAGTATATTAATCAAATGAAAATTTAATTAAAAATTTTCGAGTATCCTAATGTCCCTCCTATGGAAAAACTCCTGCAGTGTAGAGATATTTTTGGTTAGTTCCAAGGATATCTTCTCAGGGTAGGTACCACAACATGGATGCAAATGACCATATGCTTTTTTTTAAAGGTATGCAAGAAGCTCGCACACATAGGCACCAGGGGGTCAAACTCATGTACGCAGTTTTGATGACATTGGTAAAGTTCACGCTTTAATGTGCATGTGTTTGTGTGTGTGTTTGTGAAATTGATTGAAAGTTGGAAAGTGACATTTTTTTTTAATGAACTGATACAGTTGAAAGTGATATTTTGTGAATCTTTTTTGAGCTTCTGAATAAGAGAAAAAGTGCAAGAAGTTACTAACGAAATTGCTTAATGATAAGTGAATTTCTGGTGTTTCCAGGGGCGGATTTCATCAAGACATCTACGGGTAAGGAAGGAGTGAACGCCACACTGCCTGTGTCCCTGGTGATGGTGAGGGCTATCAGGGACTTCTACGATCGCACCCAGCGCAAGGTCAGAGACAGTTTATACAGTGGGAGATGCTATATCCATGAAAGTTTTCTTACACCAGATTTTTAAGTGACTTAAGAAATAATTAAAGGTGAAAAGGTTAAATAGTTTGTTTGTTCATCTTTCAACGAGTTGAGTAAATGTAACGGTTAAAAAATAGATAGATAAAAACACACACACACACACATATTTTTGTTGGAAACCAACCAAGGTAATCACATATTGAAACAAAGTTGTAAGTGTAGATTAAGTGAGGTATACATGTAGTTGGATTTTCAGACAATTCATCACATTTTGGGGGTCATCAGCCTTTTGCAACATACAGTGGAATCCAGCTATAACGAACCCGGGTATAAAGAAATCCCTCTTTTAACAAACTGCCATTGATTTCCCGGCAGACAGCCTTCTATTTCTCACTTGTTACTTTCCGGCTACATTGAACCTTTTAAACTCATTTGCATAACGAACCCCTCTTTTAACAAACACGTTTTCATCGCCCCAGAGCCGTTTTGTCTAAAAGTCACAAGGCTACAACGAACTGATGTCAATAATTGTCTCCAAAGACAAAAATACACAAACACAAGTGCACATCGCGTGATGAGCGAACTCTGAACAAACAGCGGGAATCACTTACCTTGGCGAAGGGTAGCAAACCTTGGCCAATTTACTTTTTTTTCTTTTTTCAAAACATTGATGTTTCGTTTTTGGTATTCGCGAAGAAAATAAACGTCAGTCAGTTGACTTAGTACATCGGCAGCAGTTTTAGCAATCAAAGCCTGACCAATAAAAACAACTGGACAAACGTTGGCCGATTCAGGCGAATACTCTTCGGACATTTGGCCGATAGGGACATGAAAGTTTCGGCCAAAGTAAAATAAAATCGGCGATTGGCCGAAGGGCCTACCCAAACGACACCCCTGTAAAGTGAACATTTGAACTATGCCTCTCTCTATGGATTATATTATGAAGCTGTTGAAAACATGCAGAGATTGTACTCTCCAAGGAAAGATCGATGGGACGATCATTTGAAGGTGAGTGGGAAAACTTGTCTTAAGGTCATTTAGGGTTGAAAACTCTACAGCGAATTGCTGATATAACAAACTAAAATGTATCTCCCTTGAGATTCGTTGTACCCGGACTCCACTGTATTGGGACTTTGTAAAGATTTCTGATTGCAGGTTGGCTTCAAGCCAGCTGGCGGGATTCGCACAGCCAAAGATGCCTGCAACTGGCTGGTTCTGATGAAGGAAGAACTGGGGGACGAGTGGACCAAGCCAGATCTTTTCCGTTTCGGAGCAAGTTCCCTGTTGGGTGACCTTGAACGACAGATCTTTTACTACGCCAAGGGCTCGTACCCTGCTGCCTATGAAATTCCCATGGCCTGATCGCTGATTAGAAGCATTTTTTTTTTTTACACTATTCAGATATGTACAGCATTAAAGACTGCATTGAGAGATGGGTAGGTAATAATGGATAGATCGGAGGAACAAACAGAAAAAAATGTTTCTTTGAGAAAGAAAACTTACTGAAACAGCTGTCACTGTCTAGGAAAAGACCAGTGTGTGACCTTTATTAGTCCTGAGTCGTAAAAACAATCACTGCTTGTAATCTTCAAACCCTGTGGTCTTTTGACCTGGGTTTCCATTCACACTGTGCAACGTCATCTATGCCTCTGTGTGTGGAAGTAAACAAGTCAGTGTTATTTGAGAGAAAACAATCTGATCCTGTACCTTCTGTTGCACATACATGTGCTTACTGTTGTAGTCTATATTTTGAATGCTTGCTTCCCTTTGTTTGTTAGATTTTGTCATTAGAGCTCTGCCTCACTGGGTTATGATTCTCTCTGAAAACTTCCGCATAACTCTCACTGTTATAGTCTATATTTAGAATGCTTACTTCCCTTTGTTTGTTAGATTTTGTCATTAGTGCTCTGCCTCACTGGGTTATGATTCTCTCTGAAAACTTCCGCATAACTCTCACGGTTATAGTCTATATTTAGAATGCTTACTTCCCTTTGTTTGTTAGATCATGTCATTAGTGCTCTGCCTCACTGTGTTATGATTCTCTCTGAAAACTTCCGCATAACTCTCACGGTTATAGTCTATATTTAGAATGCTTACTTCCCTTTGTTTGTTAGATCGTGTCATTAGTGCTCTGCCTCACTGGGTTATGATTCTCTCTCAAAACAGAATTACTTTCTGTGGAATTTTGTTAATACATGATTCCATCGATTAAGGCACTGTTGCCACATTTGACCACTTATCGTAGGACTTTTAGCAACAAGCGGTACATTTAGAAAAGGCAGGTCGGATTTACATGTATGTAAAGTGAAGATCTGTCTGGGGCTTGCTTTACAATATGCAGCATCATTGAGTGATCTTCCACCTGGTCTTGTGATTGTGTGCTTTACGCATGGAGATGGTGGGAAAGTATGTGTGTTTTCATAATTATGTGTGTGCGTGTATACTGGTAATTCATGTTAAATTGTGAGTCTGTGACACAAATCTTTGTCATTTTAAGCCAGATTATTCCGAGATATGTGATAATTTTGAAAATGAATAGGATTTATACAAGTATGCATGATTGTGTTTATCAAAATGTGAAAATCAGAATTGTATATTGTTGTTTTTGGACACACAGGGAAAGTTTGCACATTGTGCATGCATGCTGCGTAGCATTCACTTTAAGGTGTGTATTCTGCGTCTCCAGTGTGCTCTTGGAATTCAGTCAGATTCACACGGCTGATGCCCAACAATAAAACAAAATTAAATGAAGCAAACAACTGTATGTGTGTTCATGTGCATATGTGTGACAGAGAGAGAGAGAGAGAACTTTTGTGTGTTGGTTCATTTACTTTTTTTTACCTGCAGAACCATAGTTTCGCTTGGTCAGAACAGACAATCTTCTGTAGTAATTCTCGGATTAGTGAGGCAAATGGATGTTATGTTATATGAAGTCTTATATCGCGCGCGTATCTCCAGACTCAGACTCAAGGCGCAGGGATCTATTTATGCCGTGTGAGATGGAATTTTTTACACAATACATCACGCATTCACATCGACCAGCAGATCGCAGCCATTTTGGCGCATATCCTACTTTTCACGGCCTATTATTCCAAGTCACACGGGTATTTTGGTGGACATTTTTTATCTATGCCTATACAATTTTGCCAGGAAAGACCCTTTTGTGAATCGTGGGATCTTTAACGTGCACACCCCAATGTAGTGTACGCGAAGGGACCTCGGTATTTCGTCTCATCCAAAAGACTAGCACTTGAACCCACCACCTAGGTAAGGAAAGGGGGGAGAAAATTGCTAACGCCCTGACCCAGGGTCGAACTTGCAACCACTCGCTTCCGAGCGCAAGTGCGTTACCACTCGGCCACCCACTCCTGAACGCGACCAAGAAAAAG
Organism: Littorina saxatilis; assembly: GCF_037325665.1. NCBI lineage: Eukaryota > Metazoa > Mollusca > Gastropoda > Littorinimorpha > Littorinidae > Littorina > Littorina saxatilis. Next base: position 44,341,897 of record NC_090247.1, on the reverse strand, counting down.
ACTGTGCCTTTCATCGCCCTCACCACAATGCTCTGTGCTGTATTAGGGGCGTGCGGTTTATTCAGCCTGGCTTTTCGTTAAAATGGCTGCACGCACCACTCCTTGGAACTTGTGTCGCGATCTGTGTGACAACTCTCACAACAATGTCATATTCTCATTTTCACTATCAAGGCAACCCTGTAACAATGTCTTTGTGTGCTTACCCATATGCTTGATCCAAGTACAACGCCCGGTCGAGAATAACAGTTGGTTCTTTAAGTGTTTGTCTGTGTAGGTAAGAGTGCCTTGATGAATAAGGAACATATTTATGAGCTTGCGACGATCATCTGTTTTTAACGTTAAAGTATTAACTGAATGATTTAATGAGGGCGGAAGGGATCTTTGTCTCCATAGCTGTGTGTGTGTATAGGTCTTAAATTTCGACACAGTAGCTACTTTATTCTCGTTTAAAGCGCTCTTTGGAAGTCTTTTTTGCTTGTCAGAGTTATTTCCCTTTTCCCCAGTTTTGGTTTTCCTTTTCATTTGTCACATTGTAGAATATGGAACAGCTTTGATTCATGTAACGTTGTTCAGCTTTGGAAACATTTTCTTTGTACCATCATCCAGCTACACTCGTTCAGCGAAGTGAAGATTTTCATGGCGCTTGACAAAAGACCCCGTTTTGAAGCACAACCCAAAAGTGACATATTTTAATACCTCGTCATTTATGACGTAGTAACCTAATGACGTCATCTCTTAGAGGTATACCTGTTAAATGGTTGGCCTTTCAAATGATATATTACTTTTTATGATCAGTGGCCTGAGACTTATATAATCGCGGTTCGATCATTTTGTTTGGATCATACCTCGTAGTAGCTAAAGTAAATTTTTTTTCATACCGATAGTGGCGTTTTGCACAACTTTTTCTTCAATCTAATCGTGTTAGTAGCAGTCTTATTTAGCTTGTTGTTTAATCATATAGTCACTTCAGTTATTGATTACACAAATACAGTCTTCCGGCATTCATACATACTAAGTTACTGGATAAGCTTTAATCCGATATTTTCAAACTGTCATGCTTATAACGATTAAAAATTTAAGTCGAAGTATTAATGTTGTTTGGTTTGTTGGATGATGCAGCACTGGAGGCCTGCCATCCCACAGGGTGTTGAAACCCGTAAACTGGATTTTGTTTTTTGTATGATAATAGGGTCCATGGCGTGGGGTTAAACCCCGAAAACCCCCCCTTTATAGCTGCTGAGTTATCCAGGCTGGTGTAACGCATGCTTAGAAATAGCGACAAATGTGTGTAACAATCCACCAGCTGCTGTATCCTTCAACAAATCGAATAACATGACATCTTCGACAGTTTTCTCCTGTTTTATGCAACATGTATTAATTTTTACTCACGGAGTGGGCGGGGATGTAGCTCAGTCGGTAGCGCGCTAGATTTGTATCCAGCCTGGCCGCTGTCAGCGTGAGTTCGTCCCCACGTTCGACGTTCGGCGAGAGATTTATTTCTCAGAGTCAACTTTGTGTGCAGACTCTCCTCGGTGTCCGAACACCCCCGTGAGTACACGCAAGCACAAGACCAAGTGCGCACGAAAAAGATCCTGTAATCCATGTCGGAGTTCGGTGGGTTATAGAAACACGAAAATACCCAGCATGCTTCCTCCGAAAGTGGCGTATGGCTGCCTGAATGGCGGGGTAAAAACGGTCATACACGTAAAAGCCGTGGGAGTTTCAGCCCATAAACGAACAAACAAACAAACAAACTCACGGAGTAACTTTTTGTTACTTTTCGACTACTACCCTGCTCATCCGTAAGATCTTTGTATGTCTGTGAGCGTTGACGTGGCTTATTTTCAATAATTGGACCATATTATCTATTAGAATTAGTACTAGGTCAGAATTTTCTTTTTCTCTTTCTTTCTTTTATTTTTGTTTTTGTGTACTAAATCACAGCAATGAGTATATCCAAGATGACGCTTTTACTTTGCCCCTGTCTTGTTCTTATAAGACTGTTGAACCCAACTAGAAAGTATGAAGGAATTTACTGAAAGATCTGCTGAAGGGTACCCTATATATACCGAGCAACAAAAGAAACGCGAAAAAATTCGTCATTGTTTGATTGACAAAATCTCCAACAATTATAGAGTTAGAATTATTAAACCACAAAAGTTTGATGAAGGCATGTTTGACCTTGCTTTTGTGTGATTAGTTTGATGCTGTGACTGTTTTAACACACGGGACAAGCAGGTTTAACGTTAAACACATAATGCGCGCTCGCAGCACGTGCAAGTGGAGCAGGAGAAATCTGATGTGTGAGATGTGTTCACTAATGCATTAGCAACCAAAAGAGACCATGGCACGCTTGCTGCCAGTCTCACTTTTGAAACAGCCAGGATGCCAAGATTGACACCACCAAAATGCCAGGTCGATTTAAAGCTGGGGATGATCCAGAAGCGCTGGCATGTGCTTTAAACATGCATATATGTCAACAGTTTTATCACCTTCACCAATGTTTTGATGACAATGGAAGCACTGCAGTTATGCAACGCGGTGGATTTTTCGCATTACCCCAATAAGACAAGATTTCCTGCCACAACGTCTTCGAGATCGATTCAATACAGCCACTGACAATACCAGGAACATCATTGTAAGCCACCAGTGTCCGATCAGTGGCCAGAGAGCGCGATGAAGACTGACTGAGTGAGACCTCCAAAACTTGGTTAACGTTAAACATGCTTGTCCCGTGTGTTGAAACAGTCGCAGCATCAAAATAATCACACAACAGCTATGTCAAACATGCCTTCATCAAACTTTTGTGGTTTGATAATTCTAACTCTATATAATTGTTGGAGATTTTGTCAATCAAACATTGCAGAATTTTTTCGTGTTTCTTTTGTTGCTCGGTATATTTATATTTTAGTAACACCTGCTACTACCAACCGATGTTACCATACACTTGACGGCACTGCAATAAACCAAATCAGATTTAAGAAACCCAAATGAAGTTGTAATCCAGGGATAGGAAGAAAAGAAGAAATTACATGTAACTCCAAGTTAAATTTAGAATTAGAAATATGTTCCATATGGTATGGTGCATAGACCATGTTAGTTTTGAAGCCTATACATGTTATCTTTATACGTATATCTTTATGTGTTTTTTCTTGACTTTTTTCTGATCTCACGACATTCTGATTTTCTATATTTCTGCCTTAACAGATCTGTCACTCTGTCCTCATTTCATTAAACTTCTCCCTAACGTATGTGTTTGTTTTATCTCTTTTTACATTATTCTTCTTCTTCTTCTTCTGCGTTCGATGTTTTTACATCATTAAAAATGTGTTCTTTAAATGTTGAGAGGACAGGCTACCCCCAGCCCCCTTTGTGTACATGTCTAACACAATAAATTAAAAAAATAAAAAGTTTCATTACGCGTTTATTTTAGTGAGTGTGTGTTTGTGTGTGTGTGTTTGTGTTTGTGTGTGTGCATGTTTATGTGTGCGTATTTGTGTGTGTGTGTGTGTGTGTGTGTGTGACAGGCATATTCTGGGGGAAAAAAAGTTCTTCGGATCATTCACCCAAACAATGAACAATCATAAAGGCACAAAACAATCTTTTAGCTTTTAAGAGCTGAAGGTGTAAGAATAGGACAAACTGAGATCACATACATGTATATGATATTTATTCTCACTCATCTCTCAAAAAAGGAATTGAAGAAGCATATCTGCCTAAAAAAAAGGTCAAATTATGCACTACGTGTATTTTGGTTTTGCTCAGTTTGCTTGTCTGTGTGCCAGTATGTGTATCTCCCTGTATGCTTGCCTATATGTTTATTATACATATCATATAGTAGCTATCAGGGTTGTTCACCTCTGACCAAGTGCATTGTTCAACTGACTTGGACCAGTTTGAGCCATGTTTTATTCTCGTGCCAATGGTTGCAAGGTTTCTTGTGTCTTCCTGACAGGTTCTTTAAAAAAGTTAGTAGAATTACAATGTGTTGCATTGCGGGTGGGGACACGTTCCCGTCTACTTTTATCAATCCTCTCGCATATGAGCACAGAAGGCTGACCAGGGCTAAGAGGTGCGTCCACTGGTGCAAGGGAATGGTCGCTGTCTTGAGAACTGTTTCGCGCGCACACACACACACACACACACACACACATCACATTCTGCACTGAGCAAATGGCATTAAGATAAGTTAATTTTCAGTTTTATTTGTTTTACCAGATTTATAAAAAAATTATACAAAGAAAAAACATAACATTCAAGACAGCACTTCCATTCTTCTTCTTCTTCGTTCATGGGCTTAGACTCCCACGTTCACTCATGTTTTTAGCATGAGTGGATTTTTACGTGTATGACCGTTTTTTTACCCCGCCATTCAGGCAGCCATACGCCGATTTCGGGGGAGGCATGCTGGGTATTTTTGTGTTTCTATAACCCACCGAACTCTGACATGGATTACAGGATCTTTTCCGTGCGCACTTGGTCTCGTGCTTGCGTGTACACACGAAGGGGGTTAAGTCACAAGCAGGTCTGCACATAAGTTGACCTGGGAGATCGGAAAAATCTCCACTCTTAACCCACCAGGCGGCAGCGACCGGGATTCGAACTCATGACCTTCCGATTAGGAGGCCGACGTCTTACCACCACGCCACTGCGCCCGTCACAGCACTTCCATGATTTCAGTTCTTATCTGTACAGAAGCATGCCCTTTGACACAAAGTAGGTTGACTATATGACATAAACTAGAATGCAACTTTATGGCGTGTATGTTAAAGTGACATTTCCATCTAATAAGGCAATATGTTTTGTTGAACAACAAATACAATGTTTGCTTCAAAGTCTCTCACGCAAACATGAGGTGGAGGAAAAAGGGAAATGGCTCATAAATAAAGTAGAAATGTCAATAACACTGACATTCAATAACAAGTTCACTTTCACTGGCAGTGCAGTCATAAATCGAAAATTTTATTGTAAATTTTCATTTAATAAATATACCTACCCGAATCACATGTAGCAGTTGACTCAGTCTAAAGTGCTAGGTCTGAAAAGGCTACCCGTCTAAGGGGAGCAACCCCAACTAAAAAAGTGTAAACGTAGCTATGGTAATGACGACGCACCCAGGGAGTTACCTCCCCTCCTGCGTACTACGTCACTACTGCTACTGACCACGTGACCCCTATCATTCGACTCGAAGAATAAAATCTCCAAATCATAAGCGGGGTAGGTGGGAGGGACTACGATATGTGATTCGGGTAGGTATATTTATTAAATGAAAATTTACAATAAAATTTTCGATTAAATTACATATTCCTACTCCGAATCACATGTAGCAGATTGAAACAACAAGGCGGTGGGAAAGAAAAAGTTCAAACTCACTCTCAAATCCTTGTCAAGAGCTGACCTCCTGCCACCATGGCAGGCAAAGCTCTAGATCCATCCTGGCGAAGAGCCGAGATGTCACGCAGGTAAAAATTCATGAAGACATCCTCGGAACGCCAGTATGCGGTGTGGAGCACCTCCTCCAGTCTTCTTGATCGTAACACGGCCAAGGAGGAGGCCCAAGCTCGCGTCTCGTGAGCCCGAGCTGATTCCAGCGGAAGGACAGGCTGTGTCCCCCCTTCATTGCGGCGGCTCCACTCGTAAGCATGCTTAATGAGCGCCGACACCCACCGGGCCAGAGTCGTCTTAGTAATATCCTTATGTCTCTCCGTATTGAGAGAAATAAACAAAAGCTTTTGAGCTGCGGATCTAAGAGACTGAGCACGGGCAAGGTAGATGCGAAGGGCTCTAACAGGGCAATTTACTAAGTCTGGATCATTCGGAGCCAGAATAGTGGACAAAGGCCTGACATGAACCAAAGGAGAAGCTCGCTCGGGAGCCTGGTTTTTCGCAAGAAACTCAGGTCGAAACTGCAAAGTAACGGACCCATCTGATTCAAAGGAAATGTCGTCCGAATTACCGGAAAGAGCGTGGATCTCACTGCCCCTTCGTGCCGATGCTAGCAGCAAGAGGAAAAGGGACTTGCGTGTAAGATTCGCAAAACTGGCATCTCTGAGAGGTTCAAAATCCGCTGAACGCAGAAACTCCATGACCAATAAGAGATCCCACTTAGGAACGGGCGTACGAGACTTGACGTCGGCAAGGGAAGCGCCCTTGATGACTCCAGCGATCACGCCACTAACATCTATAGAGCGACCTATCTGGCGTAGGGTCGCCGAGATGGCCGATCTTCTTACTTTCAACGAGGCAGCAGAAGCTCCCTGAGAGGACATGAAAGCAAGATGGTTCGCCACATGCATCGTGCGGGGCGCCGTAGCATCCAGCCGATGCTCGTGACACCAGGTAACCCAGGCCCTCCAATGTGACTCATAAACGGACGAGGTAGATGCTCTGTGCGAGCGTCCTACCAGGTCCATGGTCAGATCTGATGCCCCTTTGCGCCTCAGAGAAGACCGCACAACCTCCACGCGTGAAGATTCAGCATCTGAGGCTCTGCGTGGAGGCTGCCGGTGTGAGGCTGTACCAGTTCTCCTCGCGTGAGAGCGAGAGGAATGGGAGGGCCCTGGGCGAGTCTCAGCAGGTCCGGGAACCACGGCTGAGACGGCCAAAGAGGAGCGATCAGCAGGAGGGACGGGCCCTCCTGCTCCGCCTTCCTGAGAACTCGTGTGAGTAACTGGAATGGCGGGAACGCGTAAGCCTCCAGGCCTGACCAGGAAATGTCCATCGCGTTCGTCTCCCACGCCTCGGGATCCGGGAATGGTGAGACGAACACTGGTAGTCTCTTCGAGAACCTGGTGGCAAAAAGGTCCACCTGAGGTTTCTGCACAAGAGACCAGAGACGATCCAGCGCTCCGTGAGTGATGGTCCACTCTGTTTGAAGCACTCTGTCGGAGCGGCTGAGCGCGTCCGCCAGAGTGTTCAAGCTTCCGGGAAGGTACCTGGCCGAAAGCCTGATTTGATGCTCTGAACACCAAATCAGGATCTCGCAGGCCCTGACCGAAAGCGACGGAGACCGCGACCCTCCCTGCTTGTTGATGTAAGCTGCCACTGTCGTGTTGTCTGTAAACAGACGAACATGCTTGGCCTGAAGGGAGGGCCGGAACTTGTCCAGAGCTAGAGCCACGGCTTCTAGCTCCAGCAAGTTGATGTGCTGCATCCTCTGATCTGCCGACCACAGACCTGACGCAGTCAGCTGGTCTGTGTGAGCCCCCCACCCCATCAAGGACGCGTCCGTGAACAGGTCCAAATCTGGGGCAGGAAGGGCTATCGGCACGCCCCTGCACACCCACTCCGTGTCCAGCCACGGAAGGGTAGCGGATTGGAACCATCCCTGGAGAGGGATGAGGGCATTCCAATCCACCGTGGGAGAGTCCACGAACGGCTTCAGCGCCAGCTGAAATGGACGTTTGTGGACCCTCCCCAAGGGGACCAGGAGAGACATGGACTCCATCTGCCCTAAGATGGAGGCCAAAGTCCGCAGGGAGGCCCTCGGGAGAGGCAAAGTGGAGCGTATGCATGCCTGGAGCTTGTCCACCCTCTTCTGAGAGGGCTGAACAGTCCAAGCCACCGTGTCGAAAGACATTCCCAAGTAGGTGAACGTCTGACACGGTGTCAGCTCCGACTTTGATCGGTTGATCGAGAAGCCAAACAAGTTGGCCTCCCGAAGAACCGATTGGGTATCCTGCTCGCACCCCGCCTGACTCTGACTCAGGATGAGCCAATCGTCCAGGTAGGCACGTAGCCGGACACCCCGCGACCTCACCAGCGCGCAGACCTGTCTCACGACCATGGTGAAGACCCAAGGGGCGAGAGACAGGCCAAAAGGAAGGGCGCGAAACTGGTAAACCTGACTTGCCCACCGGAAACGAAGCCATTTCCGGTCGGCTGGATGCATAAGAATATGGAAGTATGCATCCGTCAGGTCGATGGAAGTCGCCCAATCTCCCGGGCGGAGAGAGTCCCTGACCGACGCTGGCGTCTCCATCTTGAACCTTATCTCCCTCAAAAAGGTATTGAGGAACGACAGGTCCAAGACAGGACGCCATGCCCCTGAGGCTTTGGGGACGGCGAAAAGCCGTCCGTAAAACCCAGGGGAACTGTGGTCGAGGACTTTCTCCACTGCGCCCTTCTGCACCAGGGAGTCTATTTCCGACCGAAGGACGGAAATGGCTTCCTGCGAGGAGGGAGGCCTGAACGCCGGCGGACGCCTGACCAGAGGTGCCTTGCCATCGTTCCAGAGAAGACGGAAGCCCGATCTCACGACCCCCACGATCCATTGACTCTGTACAGACACGAGCCAGTGGGAAAGTGCCCGGGAAGGGCCCCCCGCCATCACCAGAGTGGAGGGCGGGGTGGGGGGGAGATCGGGAGCACTTCATTGGGGGTGAGGCTTGCTTCCAGAGCCGCCTCTCCCCCTGCCGGAAGACGGTCGTCTTCTCGCGCCCCGAGAAGAGGAACGTCCCCGACCCTTGTCTGCCGGTTTGGGAGGGCCAGCAACCTTAGCCTGCTTCGGCTGAGAAGGCTGAGGCTGCTTGGACTGCTTGAGGCTGTGCAGGGAAAAGTCAGAGAACTGCTGGTCCCTGTTAGCCTGAATTTCCTGTCTTCGGGCATCAAAAACGAGATGCCCAAAGAGGGAACCCTCCAAGACCGGTGAGGCACGCAAAGTGTCCTTGGTCGCCTGATCCGAAAACTGAGAGTGTGACAGGAAGAGATCCCGACGACACATAACAGAGTGCGCATAGTGCACAGCGGAAAGTCTCATCTGTTCTTCATTGACCCTCGCAAGAGCGGCCAACAAAGTGGAGACGTCATCCGCATCCTGATCCTCGCTGAGAGAGAACGGATTCAGTGAATCAGTGAGGGCACGAGAGAGGGCCCGAATGAGCGTCTCAGCAATGGAGGCAAGCTCCAGCTGCTGACGCCCTGCCTCTTCAGAAGCAATCAGCGTGTTCTCAGAAAAGAGCACGCCGTCATCCTTCTTGATAGGCTTGGCCAACAAGGCAAGCATCTCCGGAGGAACTGTCAAAGATGAACGCGGGAGAGCGAAAGCATCCAACAAGTTCCTAGGAGACTTCTGCAAAACCAACCGCTTGTGAGACGACAGAGCGAATGCAGAAGCCTGAGAAGGCGAAGCCATCCACTGCTGAGCCAGCTCCGGAACTGAGCCGTGAGGCACGAGCAGCGGAACCGGAAGTGAAGGAATTCCGCTTCCGGAAGGAGATGGCTTGGCCAAAACTTGAGAAAGCTGAAAGGCTATGGATGGGGACTCCAAAAACCGGAAGTATGAGTCATCCTCCTTCCCAGAGCGAAAATCAGCCATCGCGGACGGTGCCGTCGAAGCGGCAGCCGAAGAGACCGAAGCCCCTTCCGCGAAATATCTCGAAGTGACCTCAGCAGCGGCCTCAAGAGCCACTTTGAGTCTCTCCGGATAACCAACACGTGCAGCTTCGCTGGCGACGGATTGAATATCCGAAACATCCGGCGAAGGACCGAAGTCCACGTTGCTGGTAGAAGGGCGGCGAACACCGTAACCGGAAACCGGAAACCCGTCCACTCCAATGCCATCCGAACTCATGCCCTGAATAGGGAAAGAGTAAGAGGACGGCATGCCCACAGCCGCCGGAACCGGAACCGCAGTCGAAGCAACAACCGAAGACGGAAGCGCTGACTGCCCCGGCCAGGGCTGAGACACCTGCCCAAAGGGCTGGTGATGCCCCCCCGCGACTGCCACCCGAGAGGAAGCGGAAGCGGGAGAAGCAGCAGATCCGGTCTGAGCCGGAAAAGTATCAGGCGCGACCGCGAAAGGCGGAAGCGCAGACACTGTGGACGGCGGCCGGAAGGCCGATTGCCCAGAGGGCCACGTCCGGTCAACCCCGGAAACGACCCCAGCGGGTGCGTACATCGGGGGACCTATGCTTCCGGCGAGTGCCGGAAGCGCAGCAGACGGAACCGGCTGGTCGACTCCGGAAACGACCCCAGCGGGTGCGTACGTCGGAGGACCTACACTTCCGGCGAGTGCCGGAAGCGTCGAAGCCTGAACCAAATGCCGCCATTGCTCATCAACACGATGGTCTTCCGTGAAGCCAAAGTGAGAACGAACAGAGGTTTGCGGGTCGTGAACCCGCCGAAAAGGGCTGCTTCCCAGCAGGGAGCGTCCAGCGGCCTCACGAGGACCTACGGACAAGCCCAACTTACTTGCGTCGCCAACCACAGCGGTAGAAGGCACAGAAGCAACCGCCTCGGTCAAGGACAGCGTCACAGCCGGAAGCGGAAAGGAAGCCATCGACGGGACAACGGAAGTCGAAGGCTGAGAACGCACCATCTCCTCTCTCACCAACGTGCGAAGCTCGGGAACCAGCGAAGAAAGCAACGATGAAACCAGCGACGTCGAATCTGCAAGAGGCAGAGAAGACGAGCGAGAAACAACGGTACGCGTAGGTTGATTAGACTGCCCCCCAACCGGCTGGTCATTTGGGGCAGAAATAGGAACCGTCATAACAGCATTGTTAGCCGCGTCAGAAACAACAACCAAAATAGGCTTAGGGACAGAAGTGGAAGACTTGGGTTTAATTTTCCCCTTCGCATCAGCCTTGCCGCGCTCGCGCTTTTTGTCTCCGTCAGACATGCTGACAACAAAATGGAGACACAAAATTCCAAAATGGCTACCACAAAATACGTGACCAACACGTGGCCGAAAATTTCAAGTAGCAACTGAAAATATACGTTCGATACAAGTAAAGGAACGAGCTCACCAACTACCAGTGCAGCGGGTGAAGAGACGGGTGTGGGTGCCGGTGGGTGTCTAAGCAAACACCAAACAGCGAACTTCCACTAGAGCCAAAAAATTCACGACCTGCTCCCTAGAAAGCTGAAGTGTCGAATGATAGGGGTCACGTGGTCAGTAGCAGTAGTGACGTAGTACGCAGGAGGGGAGGTAACTCCCTGGGTGCGTCGTCATTACCATAGCTACGTTTACACTTTTTTAGTTGGGGTTGCTCCCCTTAGACGGGTAGCCTTTTCAGACCTAGCACTTTAGACTGAGTCAACTGCTACATGTGATTCGGAGTAGGAATATGTAATTTAATCTGGGTATTGTGTGTTGGGGTTGCCTCCGTGCTTATCACTTAAAGTCATCACACTTTTGTGTTTAGGTGCGTGTGCATGCATTGGTGTGTATGTGAACATATGTCTGTTTTCTTTTGGCCAAATAATCTACATTAATGACAATTACCCTTTTTTTTCAATGTATACAAGCACACAACCTTTACCTCAGCTGGAGCAACAGTGATAGAATTCCACAACAATGGTCATGTTCCTGTTTGTGACAAGACACTCAGCCTGCTACTTATTCACTGGGACGCAATAGAGAATAGTAAACAGTAGTCATATGCAGAACTGGTAAAAGTGTGAGTCGCATGCCTGGAGCTAGTTTGGGACGGAATAGAGAACATGTGAAACTGGTGAAGCCAGTAAAAGTGTGAGTCGCACGCCTAGAGCTAGCTTGGGACGGAATAGAGAACATGTGAAACTGGTGAGGCCAGTAAAAGTGTGAGTCGCACGCCTAGAGCTAGCTTGGGACGGAATAGAGAACATGTGAAACTGGTGAGGCCAGTAAAAGTGTGAGTCGCATGCCTGGAGCTAGTTTGGGACGGAATAGAGAACATGTGAAATTGGTGAGGCCAGTAAAAGTGTGAGTCGCATGCCTGGAGCTAGTTTGGGACGGAATAGAGAACATGTGAAATTGGTGAGGCCAGTAAAAGTGTGAGTCGCATGCCTGGAGCTAGCTTGGGACGGAATAGAGAACATGTGAAATTGGTGAGGCCAGTAAAAGTGTGAGTCGCATGCCTGGAGCTAGTTTGGGACGGAATAGAGAACATGTGAAACAGGTGAGGCCAGTAAAAGTGTGAGTCGCATGCCTGGAGCTAGTTTGGGACGGAATAGAGAAACTGGTGAGGCCAGTAAAAGGAAGAGTGGCGTGCCCCTATTTTCCACCACTTCACCCATGAGTGTGGAAATGAGACGAAACCCTCACATTTGTCTCGTTAAGGTTACTACAAATTAACACAATGTAAACATTTATGAAGATGGGGTTTATTACTTTAGTCAATATACATTATCACAGACAATTTCAGTTCAGGAATGTATTTAAACATGTGAGAAATGCACTTATGAAAAGCAATTCAAATGTGGCCTGCATCAGAATGAACTATGTTACAAATTCAAACAAACACACAAAGGGATATTTCACAACAACAGCAAAGAAAAACAGAACTAATGAAAACACAACATGCAAACATTTCTCTCTAAGTGCAATCATTTTCTCCAGAAAAAATTCTTTCAGTACTAAGAATTCTGCAGATTCACATAATGTGGAAGAAATAAATATTCTAAATGCTGTTCCTCAGTCCAAACTAAACGTATGAATGAAAACATCAAGCACTGCTGCAATGGGTCAGCGAACTCCCACACAAATTCCTCGCTTTATAACTCTTTAACGTCTTTGCCCACAATACTGTAGCAGTAATATGGCTACAAACAATCTTGCACTAATATCACTGTCAGAAAGTCAAGCTTTATGGTCACACCACATATCTTTTTCAAAGCTCATCGTTTTGACTGGAGCGTCCATCTGACAAGCAAGAAGAAGACGAAGAAGACAGTGGATCTTGTGGTGGGCAGTAGATGAAGTGAACGTTCCTATGAAATACAAACCACACAATCAGTCCAGCCCTGAGACTCCAGTGGCGACACCAAACTGACGTGCTACGAGTCGTAGTCTCTCCTCCACAAGTTTACACCTCTCAACTGTCTGCTTGTAGTTGTACTTGAGATCCTCAATCTCCTCAAAGAAGTCGGGCCCAAAACTCTGCAGCTCCTTGGTCATCTGCAACAGTTAATACCAGCTGGAGATTACTGTACATGTTCATTGTTGTGAGGAAGCTACAAATCAAAAGCAAAAAGGAAACAAAAGACAAGAAATGACAAAAGAAAAAAAGAAAAAAAGACAGGCATGCAGGCAGGTAGGCAAAACAGGCAGATGGACAGACAGACAGAGACAGACACTAACAAAGGCAACAATTTAAACATTATGTCAAACTTTAGTCAGTGTCAATCAAATTCATATGCCCATGCAAATGTCAAAATGGCTCCTGATCTTGCCTGCAGACGAGAGAATCATGACCAAGGGAAGTACAGTGCTAATGACAAGATCAACGTAACAAAGGGAAGTGAGCACTTGCAACCCGTCATCCTTTTATGAGGATGAAAGTTGTTTGATCAGTCCAATCCCTTCTAATCTGTCAGGTGCCAGTAGAGCGATTGTGCACAACTCCCACTTTGTGTTGCTGCTTGGATTTTAGACCACTTACTTCCTTTTGTTTCTCACATCTTTTGTACAAATATGTCCAAAAAGAATTAAAGTCATCCAAAAGGAAAAGACACATAGCTTACCCTTTCCACTTCCAGCCGAAGTTTGTGGTTGTCTAGGTTGACCGACTTGACCTCCAGCCGGGATTCCACATTCTCTTTGGCCATCTCCTCGTACTTGCGTGCCTTCATCATAATGTCAGACGTCACCTGAAACAGGGAAGAAATTTGAAATGTCTCAAAATTTAAAAAAAAAAAAAAGTGACAGAAAAAAAGAAACAAGAAGGGCAAAGCCCATACGACTCACATGCTTGACCTTGACCTTTACATGACCTTGACCTTCAAGGTCAAGGTCAAATAACTAAACCTAGCAATGACATCATACACTAAGAACTGCTTTACACATTTTTTTTACCAAAATACATGTGACCTTGACCCAAGGTCAAGGTCATCCAAGGTCATGCAACACAAAGCTGTTAATTCAAGACATAGGAAGTACAATGGTGCTTATTGGCTCTTTCTACCATGAAATATGGTCACTTTTAGTGGTTCACTACCTTATTTTGGTCACATTTCATAAGGGTCAAAGTGACCTTGACCTTGATCATATGTGACCAAATGTGTCTCATGATGAAAGCATAACATGTGCCCCATATAATTTTTAAGTTTGAAACAGTTATCTTCCATAGTTCAGGGTCAAGGTCACTTCAAAATATGTATACAATCCAACTTTGAAGAGCTCCTGTGACCTTGACCTTGAAGCAAGGTAAACCAAACTGGTATCAAAAGATGGGGCTTACTTTGCCCTATATATCATATATAGGTGAGGTATTCAATCTCAAAAACTTCAGAGAAAATGGGAAAAATGTGAAAAATAGCTGTTTTTTAGACAACATTTATGGCCCCTGCGACCTTGACCTTGAAGCAAGGTCAAGATGCTATGTATGTTTTTTGGGGCCTTGTCATCATACACCATCTTGCCAAATTTGGTACTGATAGACTGAATAGTGTCCAAGAAATATCCAACGTTAAAGTTTTCCGGACGGCCGGCCGGATGGACGGACGGGGGGGACGGACGGACGAACGACTCGGGTGAGTACATAGACTCACTTTTGCTTCGCATGTGAGTCAAAAAGACACAAAACTAACATTTATGTTACAATTGCCCTCTAAAATAATCGTCATGATAAATGAGAAAAAAACACTTTAAAAGGGTAGGATGAAATGTGTCCATGAAAAATAAAACTACAGATCTTGAGAGAGACAGTGTCATATTCATCTTCATGCAAGTATGACAGGCATATTACAAGGAGTAATACAGTCAAACCTGCACAGGCAACCATGCACCTTTCGGTTAGCCTCGCCTGCCACCAACAGCCACCATAAAGGATCCTGAACATGGCTTTTTTTCTATGAAATTCACCTCTCCGCAGCACCCACCCGTCTACAACGACCACTGGTTGGTCCCCTGAGTGGTCGTTATAAATAGGTTTGACTGTACTTTCTTGCTGGAAAGACACCCTTTATGGAAATCTCCCTTTTAGTATCCTTAGTCATGCTAGTGGTTTGTACTCTGAATGCCACAGAGTTATAGCAAAGGCTGCAAGGCTGTGTGCAGATGATGTAGAGAAAAGTTTGTATGTGCCAGTAAATCAAATTTTCAAAGCAAGAATGAAGCACTCACCTCTTCGCCAGTCCCTCCTCTGCGTTGCTGAGCTAATCTCAGATCGTTTACCAATTCTTTCTTTTCATTTTCAAGACGTTCTATCTGTAACCTGCAGACAGTAACAGCACAGCTTTATGGTCAGATATCAATAATGTGAGGTATAACACACACACACACACACACACACACACACACACACACACACACACACACACACACACACACACACACACACACACACACACACACACACAAACTAAGCCTAATAATCTCCCTGATTGCTAAATCATCTCCCTGTTTTGCTAGTTCATTTTATAAAGTTAAAACCCTAAGTAATGCTGCCCAAAATGATGGAAAGCCTACCAGAACAAAGCTAAGAACTAAGAACTAAGACAGACGCAAAGATAATCCCCCCAAAACAGAGTATATCTCCCTAAATGGTGTTGGGAAAAAAAGTCATACATGTAAAAATCAACTTATGCAAAAAACATGAGTGTACATGGGAATTGCAGCCCATGACCACAGAAGAAGAAGACAACGACTGACCTGGCCTGCTGGTATTCTCGCATGATGTTGCTGTCAGTCACCTGACTGCCTGAGGGGAACCGTTCCAGCACTGCAACCTGCACCACAAACAACATCAGGGGACACGTAGTCACACTCCACCAGACAATGCTCTTCAACAATCAGTCTCAATCACGTCAACAATAATGACCAAGTTTTTCATAGATATACAAAAGAGGGAATGGTAGATGAGCAAGTGTTTTTTGTTGGTTAAGCATCACATTTTATTCATTATTTATTTCCTAAACAATGTTTTAAAGGCATCCTTTTCTGGTGTGGATAATAGAACACAAAGAACCTGTTGCTTTTGATCTGACATTTTCAATGCTCTCGCATGTTATCTGACATTTTCATCCACAAAACTAAACCATAGGCAAAGGAATGTTGTGAATATCCTGTAAGTTTTGGGGCTTGAGAAAACTACTGAGGCATGCAACAAACGGAAAGATTACAGGGGTAAGAGAGAAAGTGACAGAGACAAGCTAAGGGAAACAAAACTGTGAAGTTCATACCTTCTGCTGTAGTTCCTGGTTTTCTTGAAGAAGTCTCTGCTCTCTCTCTGCTGCATCTCTCAGTAAGATTTTCACGTCAGATATCTGTTTGGCCTGATGAAAAAACAAGTCGCGTAAGGCGAAATTACTACATTTAGTCAAGCTGTGGAACTCACAGAATGAAACTGAACGCACTGCATTTTTTCACAATGACCGTAGTCCGCCGCTTGTGCATAACGGAGAGAAGCTGACGAGCCTGTTCAGCGTGGTAGTGGTTTCGCTGTGCTGCATAGCACGCTTTTCTGTACCTCTCTTCGTTTTAACTTTCTGAGCGTGTTTTTAATCCAAACATATCATATCTATATGTTTTTGGAATCAGGAACCAACAAGGAATAAGATGAAATTGTTTTTAAATCGATTTCGGAAATTTAATTTTGATCATAATTTTTATATTTTTAATTTTTAGAGTTTGTTTTTAATCCAAATATAACATATTTATATGTTTTTGGAATCAGGAAATGATGTAAAATAAGATTAACGTAAATTTGGATCGTTTTATATAAAAAAAAAAATTATTACAATTTTCAGATTTTTAATGACCAAAGTCATTAATTAATTTTTAAGCCACCAAGCTGAAATGCAATACAGAAGTCCGGCCTTCGTCGAAGATTGCTTTACACAACTTTCAATCAATTTGATTGAAAAATGAGGGTGTGACAGTGCCGCCTCAACTTTGACAAAAAGCCGGATATGACGTCATCAAAAGTATTTATCGAAAAAAAGAAAAAAAACGTCCGGGAATATCATTCCCAGGAACTCTCATGTCAAATTTCATAAAGATCGGTCCAGTAGTTTGGTCCGAATCGCTCTACACACACACACGCACAGACACACACACACACACACATACACCACGACCCTCGTCTCGATTCCCCCTCTATGTTAAAACATTTAGTCAAAACTTGACTAAATGTAAAAAAACAGCAATGGTAAGAACATGTCTGGATGGGTCATCCTTCAGGCAATGAACACATGGTATGTTTTTGCATACAATGAGGTCACATGTAAAAGATGGCATGTGAAGAATACACAAAAAATCTTCTTATTTTTTTAATGTTACTATTTTTAACAAGTGAAAACCAGAAAACAAGGCTTTTTACAAGGTACTGCAGCCTTATGCACCTGAAACTATCTTTTAGCCAAGGAAGCTCCCAAGTCTGTAATACTTTGGAACCCTTCTTTTCAGACTTCCAAAAACCTGAGAAAATCCGGAGGGATTTTTTAAAATGGAGGTACTAATACATAGATTATGATCAGAAAATCTTTGTTAAAAAAGGTCTTAAAAGAGAGGAAGTCTAAAATGGGGGGGGGGGGGGGGGGGGGGGGTCTTAAAAGCAGGGTTCCACTGTACACCCAAATGAAAGGTGTGAAGACAACCAGCAGCTACAATGAACAGCCGCAACGCGCAAGCTAAAGTCCAACCAACCTTCTTCTCATTGTCAGCCTCCAGCGCCTTGATCTTCTCCTCGTAGGTGCGTGTGATGACGGCCGACTTCCAGCCCTGCTGGTCGTTAGCGATGGAGGTGGAGCTTGGTCGCTTGGCCGCCTCGATCTCCAGCTTGGTCTTGGTGTCCAGCAGTTCTCGCTCGCTCTGCTCCCCGCGCAGTTCCACGTTGCGCAGCTGTACACGCAGCTTCTCGTTCGTCTCCCTTTCCTGTACAAACAACCAAGTCCGGGTCAGTATTTTCATTTCATTTCATTTACCGTATTTGACGGATTAAAAGACGCACCGTTTTATAAGCCGCACCCCCGACTTTAAAAAAAAAATTGGGACGAGCCACGTATAGGCCGCGTCACTATATTAGCCGCCGTGGAAAAAAATATAATCAGATCGTGTCAATCAATCAAAACAACCAGGCAAATGAAAGTACGGCCGTTATTTGGCGAAATCGGCTCCGAGAATAAACAAGTGAAACAAAGAAGAAAAGTGAAAAAGTTTGAAGAAAAATATCACACACACAATTTGTAATCAACACACACATGTAGTCCCGCCCGGAATAAGCTTTTTTGGGATGATTTACGACTTTTGCGCACATTCGAGCAGACAAAAACACAACATGGCGGCTCTCGCTCCTCCAACTATCGCGAGACAAAAAAAACCAAAATTTCGCGCACGCGAGATCCTGATACATCCGGTGTTTCTCTGTACGCTATCTTGTCACGACGACTTGTTCACAAACGAAGATTCGCGAAAGTAAGAGAAAAGCGCCGAGTCTTTAGTAGAGAGCTAATAAAGTACCGGTAATCGCTAATTGAGCGAAATGAAAATCCGCGGCGACTTCCATTAGGTGAATGCTATTCAAGTTTAGGTAACGTTTTAACCGCATCTTTTTATAAGCCGCAATGCGATTTTTTTTGAAAAAAAGTCGCGGCTTGTAGTCCGTCAAATACGGTACTTTATTATCCTACATACGTGAGAGAGACACCCGTGAGATAATAATCGTTCAAATCACATGAGTGTATATCATCTAAATGAGGTCATGTCAAGCAAGTCTGGCAGGGACCTGTTTTTCCACTGCTTATGATGCCAAAGTCACCGAGACAAACGTCATTATAGAAACAAAAATTGCGCTCGCTAATTACCCTCGATGAATCTTTAGAACTAACACGTCACGCCACACTTTCAGAGTGACGTTTCTTTGCTTTGACGTAATAGATTGCACGAGGCTTTCGCTCGCAGTTCAATATTTAAAAAAACAACTCGTGTAAATCTGGTACGACACAGCAAGCCATGTAGTATTCTCTATTTATCCCAATGCTGGGACATTTGGGTCGCTTCCTCCCAATGGAAAGCTAGCAACAAAAAGAATCGCGCTACCTGGGTGTGTGCGTGTTTAGGTTTTAATCAGCCACCTGCACTTATGGCAGAATAACCGAGGTCTTTTACGTGCCACTATGTTGACACTGGGGTGGGACATAGATACCGTCTAAAGTTGACCCGTGTCCGTCCCGGCCTGACTAGTAGGGTCCCCATTGCTTTTCCTCCTGAAAGTTGTTAGCCTGATCTCAAAACTAAAATAAATTGACATACTTTTCCAGTCACACAAACTGTTTTTCTAGTTTAATGGTTGTCCTATATTGAGCCCAAAGTTGACTTAACCAAGACTTTTACCGCAAATTCAGCAGCAAAGCTTGGTGAAGCGAGCGTTGTGAAGTAGACTTTTACCCCCACATTCCAACATTTTCCCAAGCGGTGGGAACTATACTTAAGGGTTTGACTGTCATCTCCAGTGAGCACGTTTTGATAAATTTATTTCACAATTGCTTTAACCTCTCTAGCTTTATTTACCTGAACTTTGAAGCTAATTTTCTGGAGTTGTGTGACAAATTCCAACTTCAAAATATTCGGCTCATGCAAAACATTCTGGAGAATGATCAGCAAGAAACACACACATAACAAGAAGATGAAGGTGAACTTTTGAAAACAAAGAAAAGTAACACATACATGCAAAACAAGAAATCAGAAATGTTTTAGAAAACAAAGAATAAGGCCTGACCTTGGCTAGCTCTTTACGCATCTGCTCATAATCGTTCATCATCTTGGCTGTGCCCTTCTGCTGTGAGGTGTAGCGCTCGCTGAGTGTGGCTCCCACTTGCTGGCGCAGCTCTCCCATCTGATCCTGGGGGACAGAGACATGGACAGCTTGTCAAAATCAACAGCAATGCACACCGATGTTTACTTACATTGGCCAAATGATCTCCATTTTCGTGACGTTTGCACACCATTGTCCGAGACACTAACCTGACAATATACCATGAGAAAATATAGGATGACACATACAGGTTCCTAGGATAGGTAGAAGTTTGGTACTGTGATCACATGAGAAGGTGAAAGGTGCTTTGTCTAACTCCAGTGGTCTTCACAATAAATGCCAGAAGATTCTTCTTCCCAATAATGGCAGAGAGAGTAGAGGTGCCTTGGTTCAGCAGGCAGAGCACTCGTCTCAAGCACAGCCTACCAGTGAAATAAGCTTGTCCGATATGACATGGTTGTGTGTGTCCATGTGTGTGTGTGTGTGTGTGTGTGTGTGTGTGTGTGTGTGTGTGTGTGTGTGTGTGTGTGTGTGGTTGTTTATGTGTGTGTGTGCGTGTGTGTGTGCATGTGTGTGTGTGCGCATGAGGGCGTGTATGCATGAGGGCGTGTGTGAGAGCGTGCATGCATGCGTGCATGTGTGTGCTACACCCTTGCATGTGCCAACGGGCACACAAAGAAACAGCTTTCTACACCCTCTTACTTTGAGTCCCTCATTTTCTCGTTTGAGCAGGGCGATCTGCTCTCCGCCGACCACGCCCGGCGCTTTCTTCAGCTTCTCGTTCTCCTGCTGCACTCGCTCCACCACCTTCTTCAGCAAGGCGATCGTCTTCTCCAGCTCTCGTGTGCTCTTGCCGCTCTCGCCAAACTGAAACACATGCCCCCAAACATCAGCATATGCATATGTGCACACACACTGGTCCATGTGCATATATGCATACATATACATGCAAAAATGTGAGTATGCATACCAAACAAAAGGTCTTCTGCTGAACACAGGTTTTAGATAATTATTTACAGTTTAAAAATACGTCAGTGTAGGAAAAAGAGTAGCAAGTAACACTAAAGTTTACACATTATAAACCTTTTAACATCTTCTTCATCTACACCTCTAAAAACACTTTTCTTTCTCAAACACAACAATGCAACAACAACAAATGTTTTTTTACAAAGTAAAACGGCAGAGACAAAGATCCAGAAGTTAACTCACCCGTCGAATACTGGAAGCAGCCGACCTGGCAGAGTCGCCAGACAGATGGGCGTTTTCATGCTTTAGCGCCTCCACATACTTCTGTAGGTCTGATATGCGCTCCTGTAAGGACAATCAACAATCAGGGTTTCAACAGTAAAAGAGAATACAGTCGACTCCGGTTAATCGGCCACTTGGGACTGACTGAATTATGGCCGATTATCCGAAGTGGCCGATTATCCGAACATCGCATCGGGAAGTTCCTCAGAACAAAAATGTTGGATGTTGGAAGTTACTTATGGTAGTGGAAAGCGGAAGTTTCGTGCATTGGCATACGTGCTCTACATGTCTCCAAAAAAGGTGTCCAGTGTCGTCTGCTCCTGTTTGGCACTGGCACGTTTCCTCACTGCAGCACTGTGCCTACCAATCAGACGGAGGGCCCTGTCCCATTTTGTGAGCCACTCTTCAAACAAACCTCCCGTCATCCATGCATTCTTGTTTGCTCTGTAAGTGACCGGCATTTTTTCTTTTTCGATCCCCTCGAAACACCTTAGATTTTGGCTCTTTCCAAGGATCAGAAGTTTCTGCTTGTCACTGCCGACATGTTTGCGCAGCACATGACATGACAGTTATCCGATCCATCGCTTTTTTTGAACCACTCAACTTTTCTTTTGAGAAACACAGAGTTCCATCGAGTGTTGCCCGGAAGAACAGACCAGTCTCATCTGCATTGTACACATCGTCATTGTTAGGAAACGCTGCCGTTGCTGAACTTTGGTTCAGTTTTGTGTGTTGCATGTAGTTGACTTATTTGTACTTTGTGGAAAAGTACCGATATTATATTTTGTAAACACAATATTTATGTTTGAACGAGAATGCAGGTGAACTTTCTAGTCCTGTCAAAACAAGTTGTTTACCACGTTGTTTTGAGTCGTGGGTTCGTGGCGTTCGCTCGGATTAAGTGCGTCGGCGCTTTTGATGTACGTCACAGAGAATGTCACTATTCTAGTCCATTCTATTCATCTAATTTTAGTTGTATCATGTTCGGTCTGGAATATTCTCGAGATTGAGTATTTACTATATAGGCCAGCGTGATTTTTATGTGAAAAAGCTTCTACTTTGAGTTCTGCTACGATGTGCAGTTGTATGTATGGAATGCTAAATAAATCCTCGAACTCAATTTGACGAGTTGTTTTCTGCTGCAGCGAAGACGGGCGACGTAGAATAAAAGAACACAACTATACGACGTTTGAGAACTTGTAGCAATCTCAAGTGTCGTGTAACAGTCATCTTCATAGCCTTCTAGAAGTCCCTGCATGCGTTCGTTAATCCACTTTTCTGCACCAGCATGGTCTGCCGAATTTTTTTCACCATAGGCTTTTTTTAACTTGATGCTGTGACGGATTTTCCAGCGAGATAACCATCCTTCCGTAGCTGTAAACGTTTTGCCAAACTGCTCTCCAAACTGTTCAGCCTTCACTTTCAGCATTGGTCCGCTTACAACTTGTTTTTTCTCATGAAGCATATTGACCCAATCAACCAATGCCTCGTCCACTTCATCGTCTTTTCCTCCTCTTTTCTTTGAGACAGACAAGTGTCCACCTACAGCTTCACTCCTGAGATGATCCTCGTCGTTAATCCATTGACAAAGGGTTTTTCTTGGGACCCCTAACTGATTTGCAAGCTGCAATTTTGATGTGTTAGGCGGATATCCTTTCATTTTGTCCAAGAATTCAAGTTTTTTCAAGACGCTGTAGTCTTTCCTTTTCGTCGCCATGGTTTGTGCAAAGAGGCTTCCGGCACAAGCAAGTCAGTGTTTGACTGTCAGTTGTTTTGATCACAGTGTGTAAACTCAGTAAACTCACTGGCAGACCTTTGTGCTGTCATGTGAGTAATGATCATTGAACCACTCACAAAAACGTGAAAAGTGTGAGGTGGCCGTTTAGCCGATGTGCAAAGTTTTTGTGGTGGCCGATTAACCAAACATTTTAACACATAACTATGAAGAAAAGATTCGGTCCCAGGGAAAATTGGCTGATTATCCGGAATTGGCCGATTATCCGGATGGCCAACTAACCGGAATTGACTGTACCAGTAGGTAAGGCATATGTGTGCAGAGATGATAGAGACAATACAACAAAAGAAGTATAAGAGAGCAATTGTAAACAGTGAAACAAGTATCCTCACGCACATATACAAATACAGATACACACAGACATTGTATGCTAAGGCTGAAATCACACTGAACTACTTTTTGAATGCAGCCTGAGCATGCAATGTCTGTGTGTATCTGTATTTGCATAGGTGAACCTCAGAACAGATACAATTATTAAAGTCAAGGAATTCGTCCAATTGCAAACCAAAGTCCCGTATTTATGTTAGGATGGACGTAACGGTACCTCAAAGAGATTGGGTCATGGTTGTGGACAGAGTGAGAGAGTAGGGCCAGATATACTTCTAGCTAAGCTGTCTGAGGAACAGAGAGAATGTGGAAGAAAACCTACAACAAGAAAGCTGGCAGCATGTGTAAAACACAGACAGCACATGAACTATACATTGGAAACCACCCCCCCCCCCCACCCCTCCTTTTAAGACTTCAAAAGATCTGAGAAATAAGTCTGAAAAAGGGAGTATTAAATTGAGGTAAATTTACAGAGGTTATGAACAAACAAATGTGAAAAAGCAAGGTCTTAAAAGAGAGGAAGTGTAACATTGGGGGATCCTAAAAGGGGGGATCCACTGTACCTTCATTCTGGGCACATCCTTGCGTGCTGCTTCAACTTCAAAGCGGAGTTCCATGCTTTCTTCAGAGAGACGCAGCACTTCTCGCTGCAGCTCCTGGTTCTTCTCAAACAGCCGCTGGTATTCATTGACATCTACTCCTCCCTCCTGAAAACATAGGCAAACATTGAGGTACCGTTACGTTCATCCTGACATAAGTACGGGACTTTGGTTTGCAATTGGATGAATTCCTTGACTTCAATAATTGTATCTGTTCTGAGGTTCACCTCCTGTCAGTGTTACAGAATGGTATACATGGACATGGGTAGACACTCACCGAAGAAATCTGTGTGTGCTTGTGTGTGTGTGTGTGTGTGTGTGTGTGTGTATCTCAAACACTTCCCAACATATTTGTATGAAAATGAGTTCACACATTTTTGAGGGCATTTGCTTTGTGTGTGTGTGTGTTTGTGTGTGTGTGTATGTGTGTGTGTGTGTGTGTGTGTGTGTGTGTGTGTGTGTGTGGTGTGTGTGTGTGTGTGTTAGTGTGTGTGTGTATGTGTGTGTGTGTTAGTGTGTGTGTGTTAGTGTTAGTGTTAGTGTGTGTGTATGTGCGTGTGTGTGTTTGTATGTGTGTATGTGTGTGTGTGTGTGTGTGTGTGTGTGTGTGTGTGTGTGTGTGTGTGTGTGTGAGTGAGTGAGTTTTTGTGTGCATGTGCGTGTACATGAGTATGTACATGCATGATGCATGCATGCTCGAGTGTGTGTGTAAAATCAACATGCCTAGAAAAACATTGCATCTTTAACAGTTTGTCATCAAGCATGTTTCTGTTCTTCTTTATCTAGTTTGTCAAGCCATTCTTGCTTTTTACATTTAGTCAAGTTTTGACTGAATGTTTTAACGTAGAGGGGGGAATCGAGACGAGGGTTACGTGGTGTATGTGTGTGTGTGTATGTGTGTAGAGCGATTTAGAGAAAATTACTAGACCGATCTTCATGAAATTTTACATGGGAGTTCCTGGGTATGATATCCCCAGACGTTTTTTTCATTTTTTTTATAAATGTCTTTGATGACGTCATATCCGGCTTTTCGTGAAAGTTGAGGCGGCACTGTCACGCTCTCATTTTTAAACCAAATTGGTTGAAATTTTGGTCAAGTAATTTTTGACGACGCCCGGACTTTGGTATTGCCTTTCAGATTGGAGGCTTACAAATTAATTAATGAGTTTGCTCATTAAAGTTGTCATTAAAATCGATTTTTTGCAAACAGATTTAAAATTGATTGCATCGTATTCTTCATGACATTCTGAATCTAAAAATATATACATATGTCATGTTTACTCTTGAAATGTGATCACAATTAACGAAAATAGATTAATTAGTCTTACGATTAAAATTTAAGAAATCGATCCAAAAATGATTTCATCTTATTCTTGTACTGGGTGGCCGAGTGGTAACGCACTTGCGCTCGGAAGCGAGAGGTTGCGAGTTCGACCCTGGGTCAGGGCGTTAGCAGTTTTCTCCCCCCTTTCCTAACCTAGGTGGTGGGTTCAAGTGCTAGTCTTTCGGATGAGACGAAAAACCGAGGTCCCTTCGTGTACACTACATTGGGGTGTACACGTTAAAGAACCCACGATTGACAAAAGGGTCTTTCCTGGCAAAATTGTATAGGCATAGATAAAAATGTCCACCAAAATACACGTGTGACTTGGAATAATAGGCCGTGAAAAGTAGGATATGCGCCGAAATGGCTGCGATCTGCTGGCCGATGTGAATGCGTGATGTATTGTGTAAAAAAATTCCATCTCACACGGTATAAATAAATCCCTGCGCCTTGAATATGTTCGCGATATAAATTGCATAAAATAGAAATAAAAAAAATAAAAAATAAATCCCTGCGCTTAGAACTGTACCCACGGAATACGCGCGATATAAGCCTCATATTGATTGATTGATTGATTCTTTATCGTTTCCTGATTCCAAAAACATATAGATATGATAGGTTGTATTCAAAACAAGCTCAGAAAGTTAACACGAATACAGAAAAGCGCGCTTTCCTGCTTAGCACAATACGCTACCGCGCTATTCTGGCGTGTGCATACCACTGCGTTTTGCACGTGGGAGGTGAGCGATTTCCTTCTCGCGGGGATTGACGAAGCTGTACTGTTTTGGTGAAAAAAATACAGTGCGTTCAGTTTCATTCCGTGAGTTCGACAGCTTGACTAAATGTAGTAATTTTGCCTTACGCGACTTGTTTACAATTTATTTTATTACTTTAAAAAAAAATCTTTTTAACCAAACCGCATCCTGCTTTTCACAAATGCTGAGACATAAGACAATGAAGACACAGCCACTGTAATCAAAATATTGTCAGCACATGAGAAACTCTTCCTTTTTCAGACTAATGAGATAGAAACAAGAAAGACCTTTGGGCGATGAGCAAGGGCTCGCTCAAGCTGCTCGATCTGCTCACGGAGATGAGTGTTCCTCATCTGGACTTCCTTGATGCCTGCGTCCCGACTCATCAGGTCGTGTTTCTTCAGCTCTCGGATCTGATGGGCAAAAAGAGAATGCTAGTTCACGAAAGACAACAACATTGTAAATGCAAATTTTTCTAGGCTAAATTTCAAAAGATGGCAGGTGACAGGTTGTGAGGTCAAATTTTGTACACTGTACTCAAAGACACTTTATTGTAACCAAAGACAAAATACATTGGGGGGGGGGGGGTTGATTGTTTACAGACTATTCTATATATTTAAATATTAGTCTGATAAAGAGTCTTGTGATACGTATTCAGTTTTGACGACTATGTCATTCTGCAATCAAATGGTATCCTTGCAACCTCCACTGCAGTGCCCATATCATGAACGATAACAAATAAATAAAACAAACACAACGACCACCAGATCAATAACACAAGCAAAGCTCAAGTACTCCAGGTGCAAAGAGTAAGGCAAAAAAAAAAAAAAAAGGTGTGGTTACGGTAACATAGCCAAAAAAAATAGGGTAGGTAGGTCGGCAATCACTTTTTTTTTTTTTAACTTTTTTTTCTAATGTGTACAAATTAAACCTACTTGACAGGGAAATAAGTGTGCGACTCGGGCGCTTTCGCTTTCATTGCGTTTTTTGCACTCGTTTTTTGTTTTTGTTTTTGTGACAAATGTAATAAAAAGTTATAGGATCGGCCCCTAAAAATAGGGTAGGTCGGGTTACCGTAACCACACCTATTTTTTTTTTAGGCCTAATGACAGCAGAGAATGGATCACTATTGCGACCAATGATAGAATAAAGGCATGTGCATCCAAACATATATCAGGCTGCTGGGGTATACTTCTACTTCAAAGGTTGCATTCTTCTCATATGAGCCCATATGAAACTGATTTGACTCTTGAGTTGGATTCCCCCAAAATCGATAATGACTGTTTAAAAGAAAGCGGAAAAACGGCCAATCAAACCCAAGTTTTTGTTTCAGTGCAAAACACAAGTGTACATGGGAGTTGCAGCCCATGAACAAACAAAAAAACACAGCTATGTTGGCAGAAAACTCAATGTCGAAACAACACACATCAAAGTAAACAAACAAATTTAAAAGAAAAGGCACAAAAAAAGAGAAAAAAAAAGAAAAGTAATTGGGATAAGCACCTCCTCCTCTAGCCTGAAGTTGATCTGGCGGAGGTCCTCCTTGTCGTGGTCGGGGTGGGAGCGGGGGGCAGCGCCTAGTGCCGGTGCAGCGGTGCGGCTGATCACCTTGGTCTTGCTCTCCAGCGCATCCTTCTCTTTGTGGGTTCTGCACACCATAAGTCACAGCAAATCATCACCCACTGAATTCCTCACTTGCAGTCACGTCACCACACTGTGTGGGGTGTTTTTTTGGGGGTGTTTTTCAACATTCTTTTTTTTTTTTACTTGTCCAAATGTGTAACTCAAGCTCTCTGCTCTGGTAGAAAAGAATAGCTGTAGACTTAAAATTATTGCTGTGAATGTTCCTACTCTTGGAATGATAAATTGCTGAGTCGACTCCTGTCAATGTCTTCTGACTAAATACACATTTTCACAGATTTTCTGTTCAACACAACTACTAAAATTCCAAAGCTTTCCAAAACTCTCATGAAATTGTTCAAAATGTCATAGCTGAAAAAAAAAGACTCTTCAATGTTCTCAAACTGTTCAAAACTGTGGGAGCCCTGCTGTATTATATTGTGTTGAAAATAAAGTTATTTTTTGTGCATCTGTGATAGACAATGTATGGAAGAAAAAGGCAACAGACTGAGGCAAACGACACTCTGACAAAAGTTCATGTTAACACTGCATGCCACACACACACACACACACACACACACACACACACACACACACACACACACACACAATCACACACACACTGTGTAGCAGAAACGATTTTAAACAAAGTAAACAGACCAACCCCTCACTTACTGCACAATCCTGTTTTCTCACACACTGCAGGAGAATTTCAGTGTATGATATCCATTCACAAATCTATCTCTGCCATGCACGAATGTTGCTTTTCAACATGTATTTGGCCATCAAGAAAACCATGTTCTGTAGTGACCGCACGCACCTGAATGCATTGTTTTTTGACACTCACTCACACACACTCTCTCTCTCTTTGTTAACCGGCTACACAGTGTCAACATGCCTGAACCTGCGTCAGTAGTGACGACCTTGACCTTGTCTGGGCTATAGTCTGTTTCGACTTTTTACCACACTGGCACGAAGTAGGCCTTTTCAGGCAAGACAGAGCTCTCTCTCTCTCTCTCTCCCCTCCCTATCTCTCACTCGATCCCTCTCTCTACCTCTTTCCCCCACTATCTCTATCCCAACCTCTCTCTTTCCCAACCTCTCTCTCCCTAACCCTCTCTCTTTCCCAACCTCTCTCTCCCTACCCCTCTCTCTTTCCCAACCTCTCTCTCCCTACCCCTCTTTCTCCCTACCTCTCTCTCTTTCCCAACCTCTCTCTCCCTACCTCTCTCTCTTTCCCAACCTCTCTCTCTCCCTACCCCTCTCTCTTTCCCAACCTCTCTCTCCCTACCCCTCTCTCTTTCCCAACCTCTCTCTCCCTACCCCTCTCTCTTTCCCAACCTCTCTCTCTCCCTACCCCTCTCTCTTTCCCAACCTCTCTCCCTCTCTCTCTCCCTACCCCTCTCTCTTTCCCAACCTCTCTCTCTCCCTACCCCTCTCTCTTTCCCAACCTCTCTCTCTCCCTACCCCTCTCTTTCCCAACCTCTCTCTTCCTACCCCTCTCTCTTTCCCAACCTCTCTCTCCCTACCCCTCTCTCTTTCCCAACCTCTCTCTCTCCCTACCCCTCTCTCTTTCCCAACCTCTCTCTCTCCCTACCCCTCTCTCTTTCCCAACCTCTCTCTCTCCCTACCCCTCTCTCTTTCCCAACCTCTCTCTTCCCTTTCTCTCCCTCCACATCTGCTCTGGAATAACTTTACAT
Organism: Littorina saxatilis; assembly: GCF_037325665.1. Classification (NCBI taxonomy): domain Eukaryota; kingdom Metazoa; phylum Mollusca; class Gastropoda; order Littorinimorpha; family Littorinidae; genus Littorina; species Littorina saxatilis. The sequence continues at coordinate 44,312,853 of NC_090247.1, read as the reverse complement.
TCTGCCAGAACAACAAACAACCAACAGATCCCCTTTCAATAACTGATCACTGTTCAAATACATTTCAATACAATATTTCCTCCTTGAAAAGAATGTTATCACACAGACAACATGACAACATACTTTTCAAAAGTTCTATTTGTCTGAAAAATTGTCTACACCTGATCAATGAAATTGAAAAGCAGAAAATTAAGCACTTTGACATTTTCTCTGACAACGTGTGTAGTTTCAAAATACTAGCAACTATAACAAGTATGAGGGGCTGGAGTGGAAGTGTGGAGATAATAGTATGTATCACTGCTATTGAAACAAATGCTAGCACTTCTGGCAGGTTGCAAGTTGGTTTGAAGAAAATGTTATCTATATCCGTGCATAAATGATAACACTACGTCAGATTCATGATAGAACACAACAAGGTTCAAACTTCCAGTATAGTACATGCTCACAGTCATCTCACACTTTAGAACAAAGAAAAAGAACTAAGCATTTTTGTTAAAAACAAACAAGCTCAAAGAACATGAGCAAAGTAACAAACCAACCAACCAACCAACCAACCACAACAACAAAACCCTCACAAAAAGAAAAAAACATACACTTGTTACGTAATGGCAATTATAGAAAGTAAATGAGTGAAACTGAACATAATATGAAATCAGCGGTATAGGCCCAACTTGAGTAGAACCAAAGTATCAAGTCCTTTATGCTATGTTTTTGCAAAAGGGGCAATGAATACTCAATAAAACTTTGCACAGCATAAAAAACTTTCATTATGCTTTACTAAAATTATATCAATGTTACTACTGTACAGAAAATGCTTTTCAGGGAAATGAACGACCTTTTTATTTAAAGGTACATAATTACAAAATGAAGTGACAACTGGGAGATTTCAGTATTGACCGACATTTATAATACACTGGATAATGCATGTTTTACTTCTGTTTTTGTGGTGTTTTTTTCTTCTTTTGGGCACAAAGCCATATGTATAAGCCCATATATTGCCAAAGCACTTTGATAAGCAGCAGACCTGCCTACCCCAAAAATTACAAGGAGTAATGAGCCCAGCCAAAAAGAGTAATCTGGTGGTAGAAAGAGTAGTTTTTCGTTGCCAAAAGTAACGGCCATCAGTGGGTGTGACTAAAAGGAGAACCCAAATGAAGAATATGACACTACCTTGCCTGTAGACATCCTCATTTTTCTCCCAACGGAGAAATAGTTGTTCATAAAGTCTTGCAGGACACAAACATTCTTCTGCACACTTTCTGTTCATATTAGTTGCTTCGCAAAAATAAAATGTCATTGATTTTATCAAATTGTGAAGTCAGTCAAAACGACCAAAGAACACAGCACTGGGAAACTACAGGCAGGTTTCACAGTATTGTGTTCAGCAATTTACTATTTACACACTCAAATTCTACAAAATAAATGTTGGCACACAATTCAAAGGACATGTTTTTCCAACAAAGTGAGTTTGTTACAACTAAAAACAGTAATTTTTTTTATAGTCCTGGTCCTTATTTATATCTAAAAACCAGGCGCAAAGCGGCATACCCTGAAAACGCAAAAAAAAGCAATACGGTCATCCTATGCATGCATATAGCTCATATAGCCAAAACCGTTGAAGATAGAAAGACATTTATTGAACAAAAAATATGCCCCACATCATTCTTAACAAGTTTTGTTCTTGTATGTATATCAAAATATTGATTCTCAAATGAATGGTTTGAAAAAATACGACTTCCGGCAGACCTAGACCGTTTTGAAGGGAAAAACCGTCTTATTTTTCAAACCATTCCTTGGCCATCAATATTTTCATATACATGTAAGACCAAAACGTGTTAAGACTGGTGTTGTGCATCTAGTTTGTTCAATAAATGTCTTTCTATCTTCAATGGTTTTGGCTAGATGAGGTAACAAGAGAAGGATATGGGCATTGGAATTACGTCAACATTTCGAGCATTGTCACAGATGAAACATTTACTGCAGGGTGCTCCTGATTAACAAACCGAGCAAAACTGAAAATTATTGAAGAGAAGACATGTCTGAACAGTTTATAAAGAGACAAGTTTGCAATCATTTGTAAACACCATTATTGTATGGAGGAGTAACTGTTCCCCTACCCCCTAAGAAGGTATTTCTGTCCGTCAACCACGTGAGCGATCGCCACAAATCGAGGCATCACTCGCATTTCAGTTTGGACACACCGGCTGATTGCAAATGCACAGTACGTGTTTCGACACTGAAACGTGACGATTGAGCGTCAAAATAGTTTCTTAAAACAGTCGAAAATGGAGTTAAATGTGACTTCAACACTCAGTGGCGATCGTTAGAGTGGCGATTGTTACTAGACGGACACTAGAAAACCTCAGAAAATGTAATTACTTTGCGATTTTTTTAACTGAAAAACTGTTGCGGTCTTTTTCTGTCGAGCGCGAGCGTCAACGTAAAACAACGTGAGGTCACTTCCTCCCCAAACGGTTAGTTTTTGAATGAAAAGAAAAATGTGGCGATCGTTACATTGTTTAGACGGACAGGATCGCAACTTTGAAACTCGGGTCACCGTGCCTCGATCAAGGGCAAATTGACCTCGGCAACATTATAACTCACTTCAAGGGTGCACAAACTTGTATTTACAGTATACAAAATTAGGTAAACTTGTGTTTTTGTCCTGTGAAATCACAATTAGTTTCGATGCTCTTGATATCGCTATGCGGACGGACAGATCCGAATCCCCATACATTTTTTTTGCGGAGCTAGTATAAGTTAGAATTTGTGTTATGGATATCGATTGTTGTTGAAAAACAATCATTTCAATGTGTTCTGGCACTCTCAACCACAACAGCATTGATACTTGTGCATGTGTGTGTTGGAATTTAGTTCTTTGTTTAGTGATGCTGTGGCAAAAGTAAATTCATCCGTCCGTATTTTGACGATCGCCACCATTCACACGTACATAAATAAACACATTATAAAAAAATTCAACTTTTATTTTCAAAAAAGTATTTAAACAACAACTAGTTTGCATGTTAATACAACAAATACAGCAGATTCTCACAGATATGGATTTAAAAGACTAAGCAAATCTGAGACTATCAAAATGGCCTAATACCATGAAACCTGCCTACACTGATTGGAATGATCTAGGATGATGTGGTTGTTTGTCCCGATGTGCTTCGCACAGTCATTCTTTCCTCCGTGTGCACATGAAAAATCACTGTGGCAAAGCGAACACAACACGTGGCTTGGTCCTTTCGATAGAGGTGTTTGCCGGAGCTAGCCACTCTCGGTAACAGTGACTCGACCGCAGGACTATGAGACCCAGTCCTCTGCGGAAGAAGAAGAAGAAGCAGGTCTCTGGCATGGCCAAGATTCTGAGTAGCTGGTTTTGTACTTCTGTTGAGCGGCTTTCTTCATTTTCGCTGCAATCGGACCACCACTGTAAACAGTTTCCTTGTCAGACTCTGACGGAGACTCTTCGTCCGTCTCATGGGGATTTTTCGCGCGTCGCTTCATTGCACTGCAAAAGACGTTGTCTGCCTTGCTTGTGAACAGACCGGAAATGCGCATGTGCGCTCGCAAAGCTCGGCGAGAGCAAAAATACGGATCAGATTTATATCGAGACAAAATGCGAAAAATTGTACTTTCGGTTTCTTAAAAATCGTATTTCTATCGCGGAAAGCGTAGTGGCATAGTTTGGAATAAAAATCGTAGTAAATTACGCCCAAATCGTAAGGGTAGGCAGGTCTGAAGCAGGCATGAGATCATGAAATTGTAAAAATAAAAAGAAAGAAAGACTGGAAATATTTTGAGAAAAAAAAAGTGCTAAAACATGGGGATCTCATAATGATTTCTGGAGCTTTAAAAATGCAGAAAATCCGTGAGAAAAAAACAACAACAACAAAACTCCTGCCACATAAAGATGCTGTTGATAACCCTCACCTGTCCAATGTAGCTTTCAGGCGTTCCACTGTTCGTGAGAGTTTCTCTATTTCATCGTCTTTCTCTTTGATCTTGCTCTTCATCTTGTCGATGGTGCGCTGCCACTTCTTGCTCTCCTCCCACCGTAACGCTTCCTCCATCTACCATCACATGCATACACACATCAGACACATAGGCCTGTAGTCGACAGACATCTGATCATGCAACATGTCTGACCCGGCTATCTGAGCAGTTTTTATTCCAAACGCAGTTGTCCTGACAAACATCATAACTGTGATCATGATGATTAAAAAGCAAGAGATTCACCTTTGAATCAAAAGATCAGAAAGGTTAGTTTAAGCCTGATAATGATATTAATTGGGCGAAGTCCACTTTAAAAAGTCGACTTCACTAAGCTCGCTGCACACAGCTTTGGCACAGAATTTTTGGTAAAAGGACTTCGCAAAGTCTTCACGAAGTCAACTTAATTATTGACAAAGTAAAACATTCACAGGTACGTTGACCAAATGGTCTTTGTCGTGGAACATACAAATAATAATGAGACACCCAAAGAACTGAGCTCTTTAATGCATTGACTACTCAACATCAAGATGTTGAGAGTCATTAAGTCCAACATTTACCTTAGATTTCTCTTCTTTTTGCTCGTAGGGTTTCTCGGCGGTGTGTTTTCTCTTCAGCTCCTCCTCCAGATAACGGTTCCTGCGTCGCATGTCCTCCAGTTCTTGGATGCGCTCAACGTCCCCAGTTTGCTGCACCTAGTTATACACAGCCCATTTCACTTTCAATCAAAAACTTCAGGGTAAAAAATACGTGCTTACTATGGTGCTACATGTATAGTGTGCCTTACTGAAACAATGTTGTTGGGTTGGAAGTAACTTTCTTTTTTATTGGTAGTTTTTGTTGTTTATTCTCATTACACACACACACAAACACACACCCACCTACACCTTCACACACACACTTACTCACACACACACAGAGCCTCCAATTTTGACTGTTTTTGAACGTTTACACGGAAGAGCAGGAAGCAACAATCCCCCCCTGTAGAGACATTTGGCACCACACACCCTTAATGTTTGACCTTTCCATGAGATGTATACAGATGCAGAAGAGCACAGACAGCACAAAGCTTCACTGAGCTGACGACAAAGTGTAAAGGCTGAGGTTGTAAAATGTGTCTGGGGCTACTGCAGGAGGAAACAGTAAACACACATCAAACAAATAACCGAAACAAAGATCCTCAATCATACCTGAGACTTTTGTGAGCCGAAGCGCTCTAACTTCCTCTCCAGTTCATCCACCTCTGTCTCTAGTTTGGCTTTGGTGTTTTTCAGTTTGCTGATGGCACGCTCCTTTCGACCTAAAATAGAAATGATGAAAAATTCACAAAAACTGTGGAAACAGATGACAACACAAGTTCATCCCAGTTAAAATACACACCATTTTACACACATTCATCCTGGTTCAGATACAAATCATTAAAACTGTGTACATGGCAGGGGTCAGTGTGAGGGACCCCTGGGGGTAGGGGTCGGGCAAGTCATTCACTCATATGTCTTTTGCTTGAAACACAAAAGCAGGGCGATAAAACAAGAGACTGTTCCTAGGTCGTTTGCACACAACCTTTTCATGAGAAGGAGCTTCTTGACCTGGTTAACATTTCACTTGTGTGGCATCTCTTCTGGATTCGTGGTTAACAAGCTCCAAGCTCACTTGTATTTTTACCCCACCATTGTGGCAGCAATACTCTGTTTACAGGAGAGTGACGCATTGTTTGGTGCATGGTCGGCACTAATAGACTGACTGGTATGCCTCTTCCTTGCCTGGGTAAATGAAAATCAAACCATTTAGCTGACGGAAGATTACAGAGAATCCTAAATGCCATGCTTACTGAGTTCTTCCTTCACGTCCTCCATTTCTGTCTGCAGCAATCCCTCGCCCTCCTTGCGCTTCTTCAGCTCACGCTTTGATCGCTCTAACTGCGACTGCACATCTTCCAGCTGTTCCTGCAAACATCATCAACATCCACTTGAGTAAATGACAAACAGATAATAATGTTGTGACAAAATCTTACCAGTATTCAAATTAACATCGGCTTAAAAAAAATAAAAATAAAAAAAGTAAAAAAAGTAAAAACAATCGGCAACAAAATCAATCTGTTCAAATAAACTGAACGTGTTTTGAAACTTTTGAAAGGGAAGGTGGAGGGGAACCCTGCTCATCTGCATCTATATCTATATACGGCTTGTGTGTGTCTGTCTGTCTGTCTGTCGGTCACTTCGCGATGCACGGCCAAAGTTCTCGATGGATCTGCTTCAAATTTGGTGGGCATATTCAGATAGACCCAAAACACAATCTGGTCGATGAAAATTTTCAACACATGCTCTCAGTGCGCAGCGGTGAACCGATTTTGGTTTTTCTGTACATCCATTCCCAGTAACTCTTCCTTATGTTCTCCAGTGTTTTGCGCGTTTATCTCCCTTCCTTCGTGTGGCGTCAATCGCGAAGCCGGGTATTCGGCTCTACTTCTTCGTACCCAGCGAAGCGGGTATTCATCTAGTATAAGATAAATAACATCAGTATTTTTCCATTGCTCAGAGAGTGTGTGTGTGTGTGTGTGTGTGTGTGTGTGTGTGTGTGTGTGTGCGTGCGTGCATGGATGCATGTGTGTGCGTGTGTGTGTGTGTGTGTGTGTGTGTGTGTGTGTGTGTGTGTGTGTGTGTGTGTGTGTGTGTGTGTGTGTGTACTGCATGCATGAACGCATGCATCAATGTACTAAATGTACCGGTCAAACTCGACACAAATTCCCTGTGTACTTACAGAGATATCCTTGGTGTGTGAGTCAATAAGGCGCTGGATGTTGCGTTCCTGCTGTGCGTCTTCAGCGTGTGAGATGACGTTGTTCTGTGCCTGAGCCACCATGTCCGCTCGCAGGTCTGTCAGGGCCTTGCTCAGTGCCTGCACACATACACTCAACCAATCAGGGGTCCAGTGAAGTCTCCATCGTTTAAAGAAGAAGCTGATTTTTTATCAACAACAATAGAGATAGTATGTGCACAAAGACAAAGACACAGACTCAGAGAACACACACACACACACAAACGTACCACACAAAGATACACAACACACAAACAAAACACACACACACAAATACACACACACACACAAACACACACCAAAAAAAGATATACAACACACAAACAAAACACAGAGACATATCAATGTCACTAACAAAGAGAGGAATGAGTAGATGAAATTATTCACTTTTCATGCCTGTGCCTCCTCAGCCCTCACCCCCCGACGACTGTCCCAGTCAGGGGATTGATGATGATGATGATCTTTCTTTATTTCTTTATTTGGTGTTTAACGTCGTTTTCAACCACGAAGGTTATATCGCGACGGGGAAAGGGGGGGGGAGATGGGATAGAGCCACTTGTTAATTGTTTCTTGTTCACAAAAGCACTAAGATGATGATGATGATGCTTGACAAAAACTACAAACAAATACTCTACATCCTCCCTTTTCTCTCTCACAAACTCTTTTAAAGCTGAGCTGACTACATTTATAAGTGGTAGTGTTACAAGTGTCAGTGGGATCAGCTTTACCTGGTGTTGTTTTTCTTTCAGTGCCAGCTGGTTCTTCAGTCTCTCCACCAAGCTCTTCATGGAGGCAGTGGGCCCGCGAGTGTTGGAGTCTTTGAGGGCCGCTATCTCCTCGTTGAGCACTCGGATCTCCTTGCGCTGGTCACCGATGACCCTCTGCAGGTCGTCATGCTCTGTGCTGCGTTTGCTCTGGTACGTTGTTTGTTCCTCTTTCAGTCTATCAACGCAACAACACAATGCTTGGTCAGAATCTTTTGTTAAATCAAGAAAAGAAAATGCTTATACGACTCACCTTCATCATGTCCGATTACAGTGGAATCCCCCTTTTAAGACCCCCCCATTAGAAGACTCCCTTCCCATTTTGTCCACGGACGGTCGGCCGTCCATACAGACGGATATTGCTCAGTACTAACACTCACTGATTACTCAGGGGAGTCAAAAACAGAAGCAAAGCATACACACTCTCTCTATCTCTAACACACACACAAATATACACACTTATTTTCAACGACTTACTTTATTTTCTCTGTCTTGACATGCTTCACAGCGGTTGCCATCTCAGCACGAAGCCTGATGATTTGTTCTTCCTTCTGCTTGAGCTTTTCGTTCATGGCAACAATGGTGTTCTCCTGTTCCGCCACTGTGTCTTCCACCTCCGTCAATCGCTCCAGCTGTACAAGGCAAAGAAAGAGACCAGAACACAATGAGTAAGTCCTCTACAGTGATACCCAAATCATGCCTGTGCCAAACCATTACATACCAACACAACAAACCCATCAGAAGGGACAATGCACACACAAATAAGTGCCTTTTCGCTTGAGACTAGGTAAGAGCTAGTAAAATCATGTGGTTAAAATGCATAGTGTATCATTCATTAATGTTGTAGACCAGCTTTCAATCTCTTTTACATACACAAATACACTCAGACTACTCTCAAATTCTGTTCTACAGAACCTCCCTCTTACGACCTCCACAAATCTGAGAAAATCAGGTCTTAACAAGGAGGGAGTCTTAAAGTGTGGATACATTTGCAGAGGCTATAAAAAGAAAATCTGAAAAAGCAAGAGAAAGGTCTTAAAAAGGGAGGCTCCCTTGCATCTCTGAAAAGGGTATTGCCTGACTCACCTGTTTCTCAGAGATGGGCTGGCGGCGGGAAGCCGTGTGCTTGTTAATGAGGTCGTTAGCGGCCTGCTTGAACTTGGAGAAGGCGACATCGGAGGCAGCGTGGAGCTTGAACTGCATGGCCTTGAGCTCCTGCTCGTGACGGCGGTTCATGTCCATCATGTCCTGCCGTGCCTGGTTCAGCAGCTCCTGGTACTTCACGATCGTCTCCTCTTTCTGCTGGATGCGTTGCTGTGGGCAGAAAGGAAGAATATGAGTGTGATGACTACATAAAATACTTATCATTATAGAGTTCTTCTTCTCCTCCTCTTCTTCTGCATTCATGGGCCAAAACTCCCATGCACACTCGTGTTTAGTATGACTATTTTTACCCCCCCCCCCACCTCCCCCCCACCTCCCCCCCCCCCCCCCCCCCACACACACATTTAGGCAGCCATACACTTTCGGGGGAGTTATAGAGTTCAATTTTCTGTATAAACTTTCAGAGTTGGGCAGTTCAAATGTTGTTTTATTGTTGGGAAAACAGGTGTAAGGTTTGAAAGAAGCTATGGAATGTTGAAGAGGAATACCCAAGGATAAATCTGTCGACTTTAAGGATTCTTGAAAAGACCAGCAACCATGAAAAGTCTGCAGTATCTTGTGGAAGTGTCTTGCATTTTGCAACCACATTAACTTTCTGCTCTGTCATTTAGATGTCAATAATGATAACCACGGTCCACACTAGCATCAGGTACCAGTTATTCACCAATAATGAGTGACGTTCAGAGAGAAAAGTTTACATGCTTATTACCAAGCTTAGACTTCAGAATGCACAGACATGTCAAAGACAATTTTTCGTTTGACTGTGGGCATGACTGTAATGGACAAATAAATTGTTGATATTGTAACTGCAATTGGACAGTCTCAAAATAAAAATAAAAAGTTTTCTTGCAAGTATGAGAAACTTTGATTTCATGGTTGGAACACACCTATACATACATATATCCATAACTTAGCGAGTGAAGTCGAAGAGCAAAGGGTTGATTTCGCTTCTAAATTGACAGCAAGCTTATGTTTGTCTTCTTCCCATTCATGTGACCCACTAGTAATATACTGACAGATAAAAACAAAAGCTGACCTGTAAACTGTGCACTGTGGACTGAGCCACCTTCATGCCTTGCTGGGTCTCGTAGTCGGGCTCTGCCGTTCTGGACATGGCTTCGCTGACCTTGGCAGTGGCTCGCTCAATGATGGTGTCGCGATCAGTGGTGGCCGGCATGCGCAGCCTCAGCTCGGAGATCAGCTTCTCTCGCTCTATCAGCGTGCGTTCAGAGTCCTTCAACAGTCTCTCAAGCTCTTGTACTTTCTGGGAAAAAGTCACATTTATGTCATCAATAAATGCTGCCACAGGAATCCTCTGAATACAGAGTTCAGCTGCCTATCATGGTAATCTTCCCATTTGAATGACAGAGCTATCTTCTCCGTACCAAGCAGCCTCAAAAGTGTTGAGCAGGGATACAAAATACTAGCTGTCACAGGAATTCTGTACAATATTTCTTTGATATTGCATATGTAAAGATCAGTACATGTACTTATAACTCAATAAAGCATTTAGTGGTGGCATTAAGTGCCAACAATTTCTTCAGTAAATATTTGTAAATAAGGAAAGCACATCTACATTTTCTTCACTCCTTGCTGTATTGAGCTAAAGGTTAGGACATTTTGTCAAAATCTACGCAGTTTCCACTTGTGCAAAATAACTGATAACATGTACATTCACATCAATAACAAATAACATTTTATCAGAAAACAAGACAAAGAGAAGAAAGTAAGAACAAAAGAAATAAAGAAAGAAAAAAGAAAGAAAGATAGAAAGAGAAAGAAAGAAAGAGAAAGAAAGAAAGAACGGAAAGAAAGAAAGAAAGAAAGAAAGAAAGAAAGAAAGAAAGAAAGAAAGAAATGAAGGAAGGAAGGAAGAAAGAAACAAAGAAAGAAAGACAAAAAAAAGATAAAAAGACAGAGCAAATAAAAGACAATACCCTTACCGCTTTGAGTGCCTTGCTGTTAGCCTGCGTGTCGAGGATGACCTTGACATTGGTCTTGATGGTGGAGATGGCCTGTTCCAGTTGATTGGCCACAGGCAGCTTGGCGTCTGGCAAAGATCCTAACGCCTGCTCAAACTGTAATGACCGCACTTAATTTTTAATCCATGTCATTTTTTTAGCAGTTTATGTACAGCCTAAAATATTGAACAGTATTATTCTACGTCCTACAGAAGAAAAAGATTGGAATTATTGAAAAAAATGTAAATATGCTTTCATGAGCTTAGTGACTCACTTTGTCACAACAGACATTTCTCCTTGCTACAAATTGTGCAATAGATCTATAATTCTAAAAGCTAGGGTTGAATCATGAAAACTGCAAAACAATCTGCAAAAAACAACCAATGTGTGAGTGTTTGTTGTGTTTTTGTGTCTTTTTGTTTGTGTTTAACTTGGTCACAGTTCAAACACTCAAACTAACACTGAAGAAATATATGCTGATTCTCTATCAATGATGACAATTGCACTGGATAGAGTTGCGATGAAACAAAAGACACTTTCTTGTTTATCAGTGACTGATCATGACATCCTTTCAAAAATCGTGTAAGCTCATATTGATTAACAACAATGTGAAAGTTAACAATGGGCCAGTCTTGGAATCACCTGTATTTTTGTTTCTTTGTAAACAGTGACAAAATGTCTAAGATTTAAGATTTAACCTTCCCTCACAGAGAAGCATTGTATCATTGATCTTTTTTAAATTGGCAACAGTACAACAGCACACTTGTAACCAAACAACATAAATGAACACACAATGGTTTTAATAAATTCTCAGATACCAGCACAAAAAAAGACATAACCACAGCCTGAACAGCAATATGAATAATTAATCACTTTCAATCAGCCTCATAGGAACACTCTCACAATAACAGTTCACAAAGATGATTTCAGTGGAAAATTTGACAAAACCAAGAGCTTTTTTGCCCTTGAGTTCTGTTCACTTTTCTAAAGAATACATATCCTACACCTTTCACCTTTGTCAAGCTCATGTTCAAAACAAGAAGAAAACAAGTCGCGTGAAACGATATAAAAACATTTAGTCAAGATCAACACCACTAATCAATCATTGCCAAGACTACATTCAGATAGTCTCGGATAACCATACCGAAGACCGAGGCGGGTCACGCTCACCGCCGTGAAGCACACGTCCGTAGTACTTACTGAACCTATTTTCTTTCATTCTGAGCTTATTTTTTAGAGTAAACATGACATATCTACATATATTTTTGAATTCAGGAGAAGATGAGGAATACAATGCAATCATTTTTTAATCTGATTTTGAAAATTCGATTTTAATGACAACTTAAATGAGTAAACTAATTAACAAATCTTTAAGCTTCCAAGCTGAAATGCAATCCCATAGTCCGGACTTCGTCGAAGATTGCTTAACCAAAATTTCAATCAATTTGGTCACAAAACAACCGGATATGACGTCATCAAAGACATCTATCGAAAAAATAAAATAAACATCTGGGGATATCATACCCAGGAACTCTCATGTGAAGTTTCCTGAATATTGGTCTGGTAGTTTTCTCGGAATGACTTTACACACACACACACACACACACACACACACACACACACACACACACACACACACACACCTACATACATACACACACCACCGCCCTCGTCTCGATTCCCCGTCTATGTTAAAACATTTAGTCAAAACTTGACTAAATGTAAAAAAAGAGTACAGCTCTCCAAATAAGCCACAGGCACACCCACAGCCAAACATAAACCACACCCCCTGAACACCACACCACACAAAAACAAAGAATCACTTGTTCTGGTGACAGCCAGTATCCCTGTTCATAAAGAACCAATGCTCCATGGTTATGAACAATACTGTTGTTTTGTTTTGCAAGAGGCTGCGTAATCTAGCTTCTGCTTGCATGCATACAATGCTCGTCTCTGTCTCTTCTCTCTCTGCCCTTTCTCATCCTCTCACACTCCACCCACCCATGCTTGTTCTGCCCCCCACCACCATCTCCATTTTCTAATCCCTGGTAATTCTAGTTTTCCCACCCCCTTTTTTCTGTTCTTTTAACATTTTACATAGATGGAATCACTCACTGAAGAAACAAGTAAGTGACTGCATATCTGATCAAAGTTTTACTTTACTTTACTTTATTTGGTGTTTAACGTTGTTTTCAACCACGAAGGTTATATCGCGACGAGGGAAAGGGGGGAGATGGGATAGGGGAAAGGGGGGAGATGGGATAGAGCCACTTGTTAAGTGTTTCTTGTTCACAAAAGCACTAATCAAAAAATTGCTCCAGGGGCTTGCAACGTAGTACAATATATGACCTTACTGGGAGAATGCAAGTTTCCAGTACAAAGGACTAAACATTTCTTACAAACTGCTTGACTAAAATCTTTACAAACATTGACTATATTCTATACAAGAACCACTTAACAAGGGTAAAAGGAGAAACAGAATCCGTTAGTCGCCTCTTACGACATGCGGGGTGCAGAGAAATAAGGATGTGGAAAAGAAGACTTTTGGTAAGTGAAAAAAAGGTGGATCCAGTCAGGTAGAAATAAGACAACAAGAAAAGAATTGGAAAACTGCAGGGAATAGTAGGGAGAGTTTTCTTGGAAGGAAATATAGGTGAAAGGACTGGTAAGGCAGAAATAAGACAAAAGAAGAGAAGTAAAGGGGTGGGGTAGCTCTGTTTAAACGCTCCCGCCGCGTGAAGGCGACCCCATGGGAGCTGATCAAAGTTAGAGTGTCAGGAAGTGAAAGAGTAGTAAGGATACAAGAAGAGGTGCAGTGGGTACCTGCGATGTGAGGCCCCTCTGATGAATGCACAACTCCAATGAAAGGACACCTTCTGGAGTCCCTTTGACTATTATCTTGACCAAATCATAGCTATCATGAAAGACTATCTGCAATGTAGGGGTACTTTTAACAGGTCCTAAAGGTGTCCTTTCATCGCAGGTACCACTGTATAGTCATGTAGATACAAAAAATAAACGCTGTCAAACACAACGTACCCTGGCGGCAGCTCCTGTGATTTCTGCCGTCTGTTTCTCCATGGTGAGGATGTTTCTCTCCAGCTCTCCCTCCCGCTGCTCCCACCGCATCTGACGCTCTTCGAATTCCTGACGCACAACATAGAATGTCGGAGTCTTATCACACCAATGTTAGGTATCAAAACTATATACACGTTAATGCCTGCTTGAAAACATAACTGTTGAAACTACAGTGAAACCTTTATTGTAAGATAAATCCGTGTGCATGAGTTGTTAATGCGAAAGAATGTGCATGAGTGCGCCTTGAGTCGCCTTGTGGTGAGATATGTGCGCGTTATACATTCTCGTATTATTATTATTATTATTATTAAGACCCTCTGTTAAGGTTTCCTCTACTTGAAGACCTCATTTTCACAGACTTCTGTAAAAGGACAATCCTTTCTTGATGGTCGTCTGAAAATATAAATACAGAAACAGAAAGGATTTTACCGATGTTCCATACATTTTGGAAACACTTTTTAAAGCCAGAAACAGACAACTAGAAACTAAATGCTACTCAAAATAAGAACCATCACAAACCTTGAGCAAGCGAACATTGTCTGCTTCCAGCTCAGCAATGCTCACTTCATGTGACCGGATGATTTCTTCCAAGTACTTGATCTGCAGCACAAAACACAAGATACAGAAATAAACGAAAAAAACGTTTCACTAATTAAACATTGATGAAGTCATTAATCAACAAGGGATTTCACTTTTATCTGATTGCTCTTCCACAGCAGACATACGTACATGGTCTTCCCTATAACCTGTATGCATCAAACCTATAAAAGCCTGGAATCACAAGGCCTGCGATGAGATCATTATGAATTATGAAGTAATAAAGGGCCTGCAAGCTGCAAAAGTCGAAACACTTTATAAAAAAACAACTCTACCACAAAGTCACCATTGCAATGAGGGTGCTGAAAGACGTAGCAAATCCTGACAAATCCTGAATTCATAAGACATAAGATCATTTAGTGTCCACACAATTAAACAATGGATGTAAAAGTGTGGTTCATCTGCTCTTAAACAACCAAACATATGAAAACAACCAAAACAACTAAAAACATACGAAATAAAAACATCCCCAACAAATTGAGCACCAGACCTGTTGGTTGAGCTTGACATTGTTACGTCGCTGCCTGAGTTCTTCCAGCCTGACTGAGTCCATCTTGGAGTGCCACTCGGCCACCTTGGAGGCGCCCCTGCCGTCTTTGAGGGTCTGGATCAGCTCCTGCAGCCCCTCCCTCTGCTGGGACAGCTCAGCCACCTTGTCCTCCGTCTCCTCCCGCTGCTTGCGCACCTGAACAGCAGATCAATCATCCATGTTACACCAGGCGTT
Organism: Littorina saxatilis; assembly: GCF_037325665.1. NCBI lineage: Eukaryota > Metazoa > Mollusca > Gastropoda > Littorinimorpha > Littorinidae > Littorina > Littorina saxatilis. The sequence continues at coordinate 44,297,752 of NC_090247.1, read as the reverse complement.
TAGCCATCCAAAGTCAATACAGTGGTACCCCCTTTTATAACCCCCCAATTTAAGACTTCCTCCCTTTTAAGAGCATGTTTGTTTTTGACTTTTTCTTCATAACCTGTGTAAAATTACCCCCCTTTGAAGACCCCCTCCTTTTTAACACTATTGTGACTAGCACTGCCACGGCGTTTACGTCCTGCCTGCCCAAGCTTGCCACCAAGAAACTTCCCAAAAATCAGTAACTGTAAAGAAATCTGTCTAGCAAGCTTGAATTAAGTCCAATCACCACCAAATTTTGTGCACTAATTCAAAAATGGATGCCCAGTTCAGTCGTGCTATTTATAAGTTTGTCACGCGATTTGTTTTAGCAAAGGGGGGTGAAAGGGGGGTGAAAGGGGGATAATTTGTGTTTTTTAACGTTTTTTTGTGTGTGTTTTATTTTCTACTGCTTTTTTTAAAAGTTATTTTTTAACAGAAAGTATTATAAATAATGTTATAACCAAACAAGGTGTAAAACCTATGAATTAGCTGAAATATTGTTAACATTGTACACAGAAATAAGGAGACAGTACAAAGAAAAAAACAAGCAAATCACGCATTCACTCACAGCATCCTGACTCAAATGAAACAAAACTGTAACACTCACCAAATGATGTCTAGGTAATCCATATTGAATATAAGTCACATTTTCACAACAAAGTACCAACTGTACACCTATGAACAATTCCAAAAGGATTTGAAGGCTCCAGCCATCCATTGTTATCAGTGCTGCCACGCCCCCATAGCTCTTGCACGATTCCGAGATACATGTTCGTCTAGCAGTATCACCGCCTACCACGTGTAGTTTGCCGACTCGTACTAGCAACAACGGGACTGTTTCTTCCTCACTTTCACTGCTTGTATCGCTTTCGTGAGGCGAAAACGATACGTCCGAATCATGCTCTACGGGATCCTCTAGGTCCAACATCCGGAGAATCTCCTCCCGAGACAAGGCTCGCCTTTGATTCATTATTTTTTCTCAAAAACGCACACAAATCAGGCGAATTTGCAAATGGCAGAAGGGGACGCCAAGTGTATCAAGGGAAACAACTCAATTTATTTGCAAGCTTCAAAAACCGGGAAGCAATCACGAGTCGTGTACCCTCTATGGCTGGTACTGAAAAATGCGCGTCCCGTCCATGGGCGTATCAGCGCTGGTACTGATTTATCAGTGTCCCGTCGCGAAAGTGTTAAGACCCGATTTTTTCAGATTTTTGTAGGTCTTAAGATGGTGGTTCCAATGTACAAGATACTACACAGAACAGTGGAACCACCCTTTTAAGACCTCCGAACACCTGAGAAAATCGGGCCTTAAAAACGAGGGAGTCTTAAAATGGGGGTAAATTTACAAAGGCTATGAACAGAAAGACTGAGAGAAGAGGGTCTTAAAATGGAGGAAGTCTTAAATTGGGGGTCTTAAAAGGGGGTTTCCACTACAATACAATACAATAATACTTTATTACCTCAAAATAAGAAATTGGAGTGATGCATAAACGACAGGGTATAACTTAACCATGCACAAATCTACAGCTGTGAAACGTTTCAGACATAAAAATTATGCCTGTGCAATGATACACACATTCGCTCCAGCCAAGAGTTCAACACACACTAAGACATGATGCCTGTGCAATGATACACACATTCAATCCAGCCAAGAGTTCAACACACACTAAGACATGATGCCTGTGCAATGATACACACATTCAATCCAGCCAAGAGTTCAGCACACACTAAGACATGATGCCTGTGCAATGATACACACATTCAACTTGATCCAGCCAAGAGTTCAACACACACTAAGACATGATGCCTGTGCAATGATACACACATTCAATCCAGCCAAGAGTTCAACACACACTAAGACATGATGCCTGTGCAATGATACACACATTCAATCCAGCCAAGAGTTCAACACACATTAAGACATGATGCCTGTGCAATGATACACACATTCAACTTGATCCAGCCAAGAGTTCAACACACACTAAGACATGATGCCTGTGCAATGATACACACATTCAATCCAGCCAAGAGTTCAACACACACTAAGACATGATGCCTGTGCAATGATACACACATTCAATCCAGCCAAGAGTTCAACACACACTAAGACATGATGCCTGTGCAATGATACACACATTCAATCCAGCCAAGAGTTCAACACACACTAAGACATGATGTTCCAACTTACATACTACAGTGTGGCAAGGAATGAAAGTGAATGTATAAATATTGACCCAAAATCAACAATAACACTTTATTGTCCATTAAAATGAATACATTAAAATGGATAATTGTCTTGAACACCTCTAACCTGGCTGTCGCCAATTATAGGAAACACATTGTCAAAGGTAAAGAAGACGTGTCAGGGTCGCACATGAGTTGCGCCCCCTCAAGGTAGAGTTATTGGTTTTCGTGTATCCATTAGCACCACAGGTACACCTGTCAAAAAAGCAATACAATCCTTACCCCTCTCAGTTCCAGTTCCATCTTGGCCTTGTCCTGCTGCAGCTGTACCATGTTCTTAGAGAACTTCTCCTGTTTGGACAGCGGCACCGCTCCTGCAAACTGCAGTCTCAGCTCCTGAAACAGAAGGCAAAATGTATCATCAATGGTAAATACCGCCTTTCTTATCTCTATAATGCAATAAACTCTGGGTCAGGCATAGTCCAGAATTGACCAGGTGGAAGTGACATCACATTCTGAAACTCCAGAAAGAGAGCGACAGTTTGAGGCTTACTCAGTAAGGTACCGTGAATCTCACTCAGGGCTAAATTCCGTCATTCCCCTGAGTTTGTAATAGGACACAACCTTCTTCTTTGAGCTTCAATACTACAAGTGAGGTCACACACCAATCTATTCACAGCTTCATGAACACGCCTCTTTCACCACACACCAGTCTATTCACAGCTTCATGAACACGCCTCTTTCACCACACACCAGTCTATTCACAGCTTCATGAACACGCCTCTTTCACCACACACCAATCTATTCACAGCTTCATGAACACGCCAATCCGTCTTGTTAAAAATACTATTTCCATTAAAAAAAAACCACATCTTGTCCTAAAAAAAACCACACATTTTCTGAAATACACCCAGAATCACACCATGAGAAAAACCAGGCCTCACTCACCTGGAGGTTACGCTTGAGATAGCGCACTTTAGACTGCGACTCCTGGCGGCTGTGGTACAGCGACTGCTCCTTGGAGTCCACCTTCTGCTCCAGTCGCAGCACTCCCGCCTCCAGCTGCGTCAGGCGCTTTCTGCTGGCCTCCAGCTGCTTTACCGCCGTGCTCTCGCTGATCTGTAGCTGAACGATGGTGCGGTGCAGCTTCCCTACACGAATATCAGTTCTTGTTAACAAAGATGTGTAGGAGACTCAATGTTCTACGTTCTCAAAATAACATTTAGAGGTATTATACCTCTTGGGTAGAAACCAAGGGGCATTTTTAACTCCTGCTAAAACCCCTGAGATACCAACCGTACAGTTTGTGACTGAACATAAAAATAGTTAAGGTTAAAAAATAAAAAAAACAGATGGAAAAATACTGCTCTTGTGAGACTGTCCCTCACTCTCAAACTTTTCTCAATGAATATTGGTTATTACTTAAAGTTGGACATAACTTTTGGAATACTGAGCTGAAAAGCCCCCAACCACACACACAAACAAGTTCCATAATCATCATCATCATCATCATCATCATCATCATCATCATCATCATCATCATCTGGACTCTTTACTTTTTTCCATCAGCATGTTACCCATACCGCACTGCACTCGCAAAGCCATATTCCACCCCCGAACAGTCGACACGCAAACATTTTTTTTCAGTGAAAGATAAAGGATGTGCAATCACTGAGACAATACAGGACAGCCACTAACCGATGATGGTCTTCTCGTCGCTCTGCACTTGGAAGTCCAGCAGCTGTTGTCGGAGCGACTTGTTCTCCTTCTCGTGTGACACGTGCTGCACCTCCAGTGTGCGCACCTGGGTAGAGGATATGTCCGCCACGTCCTGCACACACAAACAATGGGTTTATTTCACTAGGACAAAATAGTGGACGGAAGATGTTTCAACGGCAGCGGAAGAGAATATCTGTTGCTTCATCTTGCATTTCTATACAAACGCACATTCGGATAAAGGAGTGAACTGAATTGAACAACCACAGAAAACCCTTTCTGAGAAGAAAAAAACACCCAACCAAACTCCCCCCCCCAAAAAAAAAAATGCGCCTACCAACCAACTACAAGAAACTCTGTGAGGTAAGCTCAAGCAAAAATTAGCACATTTTCTTTGATAATGACCTGATATTCAATTCATCAACGTACTGGCACCAATTTCTTTATCTTCACGTCTGCTTTACTTTAGTTACACATGAGGCAGAGCAGATCCCATGAAATAGTGTAGAAACAATTACCTTGAGTTTTGAGATCTCCTGCCTGAGAGTAAGTTCTGTATGGTCCAGTTCTGAGATTCTCTTCCTGTCAGCATCACTCACTGTCTTCGTCACAGAGTCTGAAAGCAAGCATCATGCAAACAGTTCTTAACTGAACACAACAGTCTCAAACACAATGTCTCCGTACTTACTGATTAATCAAATTTCAGCAATAACATCTACATTGTTACTTTTTCCTTGAACAAATCCTCAGAACCACTACCCTTAACTTTTAGTATTTATTAAGATCAGCCATTTCAGTGTTAATCACAATCAGACAAAGAAGCAGTAACATGGCAATGTTATGGCAGATTAGTTCAAAGCACATGACATTCTAAAAACAAATACAGTCACATGTACAAAGGCTTTTAGCTAACTGCTTGAACAGATTAACTTTGCACAAGGCAAAACTGTTGAAAGTATTACGCAAAGTGAAATAACTGAGTATGAATCAAACAGACAGCAAACTAAGTCTTCAAGAAAATAATGTGATGGACATTTTTCAAATACAAACCCTCACCTACTGTGCATGGCTAAAAAGTCAAAAGTGTCAAACTTACTTGCAAGTTCATCCCGAAGCTCTCTTTCGGTCTTCTGCATTTCTAGATTCATCTTTGTAATCTGCAAGCAAGCAATTCAACAAGACCTGAAATATTACTGTCTTAAGGTAAACATGAATATGCACTTATCTAGGCCAGTACACATCATCTCCTTGCATCATGGAATAACCACCCTTCATGCAAAGAACACTTAATCAACCATAAACAACTCAGATGCACACAGAGAGACACACAAAGCACACAAGTTATTATGCTCACACACACGCAATTACACACACACACACACACACACACACACACACACACACACACACACACACGCAATTACACACACACACACACACACACACACACACACACAAACATGCGCGCATGCACACGCATGCACTCTCTCACACTAAATATACACACCCTCTTGTCATTTACACACAAACCTCAGCAAACTTGTCCTCAAGTTCTTTGTTGCGTGACTCTAGGTCACCCAGAAGATGGCGCTGCTGGTCGTACATCCTGACAGCGTGCTCTGCTCGTTGCCGCTCATTTAGTTCCTTCATCTCAAGCATTGTTAGCTTCTTGGAGATGGAGATGATGTCTGCGTCCGTAACATGTACGTCAGTGCCATCGGTTACACCTGTGGAGAGATCACAGCCATGATAGTGTTAATAACATGTACATCAGTGCCATCGGTTACACCTGTGGAGAGATCACAGCCATGAAAGTTATATGAAGTCTTATATCGTGCGCGTATCTCCAGACTCAGACTCAAGGCGCAGGGATCTATTTATGCCGTGTGAGATGGAATTTTTTACACAATACATCACGCATTCACATCGACCAGCAGATCGCAGCCATTTCGGCGCATATCCTACTTTTCACGGCCTATTATTCCAAGTCACACGGGTATTTTGGTGGACATTTTTTATCTATGCCTATACAATTTTGCCAGGAAAGACCCTTTTGTCAATCGTGGGATCTTTAACGTGCACACCCCAATGTAGTGTACACGAAGGGACCTCGGTTTTTCGTCTCATCCGAAAGACTAGCACTTGAACCCACCACCTAGGTTAGGAAAGGGGGGAGAAAATTGCTAACGCCCTGACCCAGGGTCGAACTCGCAACCTCTCGCTTCCGAGCGCAAGTGCGTTACCACTCGGCCACCCAGTATTTGATAGTCAAGCAAACCCTCTCTTTGCCAAGATGAAGGTCAAGCATTTAAATCAAAGGTCAAAATAAATACATCCCCATCACTCTCCAACTTTACGTGAGCAGATTGCAAAAAAACAAAACAAAACAAAAACTCCCTCAGAAGTTCAACGTTTGTGTATCAAACAAGAAAACCTATATACAAGCATAGCAGATTTCACTTTCAGTATGTCAGCAATGCTCATTTGTGTAGAAAAGGACAGTCTGAATTATACTTACAAAGTAAACAACCAGGAAGTCAGCACCAGGCACAGAAATTAAAATCTCTGTACCAAGTGGACAGTAATCTACATCTGTTCATTGTTGAGATAACAGCCATGCCATAAAGTCAATCTCAGCGTGAGAACTTCTTGCATAATACAGTGGAACCTCCCAATTAAGACCTCAGAAATCTTAAAAAATCAGGTCTTAACCCCTTCACTGCCCACCCCGTATGTAATACGTGGTCATTTTTGGTTTGTCGTACGCCCATAACCGTATCTCATACGTGGGATTTGTGTCACCAACATTTCAGGACATTTCTGAAAACTAAATGGGAGGTAACCACTGTCCAAGTACTTGTAGGGGTTCTAAACACAGTTCTTTCCCATAGACCGTTCGGATAAGTTACTAAAGTTGCTACCACGTTCTACCACGTGTTGAAAACTGTGTTAGCATTCTCGCCATTCACAATGGCGGCCGAAAGTCCGACCTCAACTCGTAGACCTGTTTTCAAGCGATACAGTGTTCTGGAAGCTCTACAAGAAGTGATTTATGGATTACCACACAGAAGAATACTTTTATGGGCTGTAATGTGAGTACCTGATGTTTGACACCAGTTTTAGCAGTGTTTTGTGTGGTTTTACGTGCTGCAATGTGTGTCACTGTGTGTGTGTAAGTCTGGAAACTGTAATTTTTGACGAAAATGGTCATTATATCAATTTTTACTACAACAATCACAAACAAAGTCCAATGATCATGTCATCCTATAATAGCCAAGGGTATAAGCAAAACACATGCCAAAGATCTAAGAGACATCTCAATAAATGATCGAGCAGTGAACAGATTAGTGAACCTACCGAAGAAAGCGAAATTTTGCCCTGGCACACAGCAATACCAAAATGCTGTTATACTGTGGCAGTGAAGAGGTTAAAAAGGAGGGAGTCTTAAAATATGGGTAAATTTAGAGAGGTGATGAACAGAAAGTCTGAAAAAATAGGGTCTTAAAAAGGAGGGAATCTTAAATTGGGGGGTCTTAAAAGGGGGGTTCCACTGTACACAGAGGCTGAAGTATGACAGTAACACCAACCTCTCCTGTGTAGCTCCTCCATGGCTGCCTCCAGCGCGTGCAGCCGTTCCTTCTCCATCTTCATGGTCGACTTGAGCTCCTCATTCTCTACCGTCAGCTGCTTCACCTCACTCTGCAAACAGCACACCCATTACATCCATGACTCAGTGTGAGGCATAGGAAGCAGCACCCCCATTACATCCCAACTCAGTGTAAGGCATAGGAGACATACAAGTTTCATCCATGAAAAAATCTTTGATTACTTTGTCTGTTCTGCAAGCAGCACACCCATTAAATCCGAACTCAGTGTAAGGCATAGGAGACATGTTTCATCCATGACAAGACTCCATTACTCTGTCTCTTGATTTGATGTTTTGAGGATCAGCAAGATGGCTGTTCATAAAACATGGTGGCATTTCAAATTGTCACGTACTTCGTTTTTAAAACCTGGCAACATTGAAGGTAGGAGTCAAATTACCTTGTGAGATTGTAAACTTGCGATGAATTCACCTTTATTCTCAGAAAAAAGAAAGAAAGAAAGAACGAAAGAAAGAAAGAAAGAAAGAAAGAAAGAAAGAAAGAAAGAAAGAAAGAAAGAAAGAACGAAAGAAAGAAAGAAAGAAAGAACGAAAGAAAGAAAGAAAGAAAGAAAGAAAGAACGAAAGAAAGAAAGAACGAAAGAAAGAACAGATACATAAAAGTGCCTTGATGGTACAGCAACATGCTTGCCACTAGCTAGTAGGTCACTGACCACAGAAGAAAACACAGAAAAGAGCCACTGACCTCCAGGCCTGTGAGAGCCTCAGCCTTGGACACCAGGGAGTTGCCTTTTTCCAGCAGGTCTCGGTACTTCTCCGTCACCTGGTGGTACTCCTTGTTGACCTTGTCAAGGTCAGCCTGGGGCACCGACTCCTCCACCGCCCTCTGCAGGCCTGCGATCTTGAAAGACGCCATGTCCTGCACACAGAGAGGCATTCTTTCAGCGCAGTCTGGTGATGTGAGACTGAGGCATGTACACTCAACACTAAAAGTTGGATCAAGCAATATAAACAAGGGAGTGTTAACATGGAGGTACATTCACACAAGTTATGAAAAGTAAAACCTTGATGCTAAAAGTCAAGAAGTCTTAAATCGGTGGGTTTCACTGAATATTCACCGTTCTTAATGAGCTTAAGCAAACTGCACAGAAACTGACACTAAACCCTCTGGAATTTACATCTGGAATACAAATACACCATTACAATTCCACAAAAGTCTTACATTTAGAACAAATCATGGGAATCTGGAAGTACTGGCAGCTCTGCTCAATCACAACTGGCTTTAGCAGTACCATATTTTATGATACTTTTTCTCTTCACAACAAAAATGGTAGGTTTCTAAAGTGTCGTAGATATTACGTATAACTCACTTTGTATCGCTGCAGATACCCCATTCTCTCTGATATCGCACTTTCCAATTGGTTCATTTCATTGCGTAGACGGTTGTTTTCCTGCAATACAAAGAGCATGTAGCTATATTCACAAGAAAGCCACAACATTTTTGCCTTCTTGGTCCCGTTCATTCACCCCTTGAGATTAACATCCTCTTGGGTCCCACTGTCCCGGTTGAAACATGCTACATCTGTGCCTCATTTTGTGAGACATAAGACATTACACATAAGACATAAGATAACATACTCTTCACACATATTAAACAATGAAGAAAAAGTGTGCTTTGTCAGTTCCTAAAAAACACAACCGTAAACAACCAAAACATAAAAACAACTGCAGTACTCTAGACCATCACGCCTGCACACATACGCACACACACATAATGGGACAGGATTAGTTTCTTTGAAAATAATAAAAACAGATACAAACATAAATATGCATAAGTTTGGAGCAAAGCGCTGCATGGAAACACTGAAGACAAGAGGCACCAGAAAACAGAAGATGCTGTAAACTCACTTTGCGTAAGGTGTCCTCCATCTCTTCCATGGTGGTGTAGCGTCGGATAAGCGCCTTCTCATTGACACGCAGCACGGTCATGCGTCGGGTCATCTCCGACAGTCTGCGTCTGACCTCCACGTCATCGTGGCTCAGTGTGTCCACCAGTCTCTGCAAACATACACAGTGGATGAAATAGATGACACATTCATGCAGTGTGTGAAATGACATGTGCATGCTCATCGCATAAATCTGAACTCTGATCTTGTTTTGTTCATCAGAACTAGACACTCCTTTGTAACTTGGACAATGTTACACATTGCAATAATCCACCAGTCCTTGTAGGAAAGACAGATTATGAAATGACACAAACACAATCATGCTCATCACATATTTCTGACCCAGTTTTGTCCATCAAAAGCTGACACTCCTAGACTATGTGGGCCAGCCCATAAACATAATCCACCAAGTCTCTGCATGGAACACAGTGTGTGAAATGACTGGTACAGTCTCATCACATAACTATGGCCTGGTTTTGTTTACCCGAGGATAGCCTTCTCATAGTAACTCATCTTCTTCTTCATTCATGGGCTGAAACTCCCACCTTCATTCATGTTTTTGCACGAGTTGATTTTTACGTGTATGACCGTTTTTACCCTGCCATTCTGGCAGCATACCCGATTTTGGGGGACAGTAGCTCATCAAACTCATTGAGCTATAAGTAGTGAATCCAGAGCACTTTTTTAAGGTCAAGTAACATTGTAGGAAGCAGGTCTCAAACTGTAGGAATCTGCTGAGAAATTCACGGGAGGTTGTGCAATATGTGATAGGTTCATGGGACCAATTTCGTTATGTATTGATTCTGACAAAACTTTGTAAACGGCTCATTGTCACCCTTTCCGCCTTTATTTTAGACATCAATGCACCAAGACAGGCTACAGTATGGAAACGGTATACAAGCAACGGGCTACCAAAAGCCAACCGCCAGTGCAAAATCATCCAAGAAGACCATGTTCTTGAAGACCGTTTCATAGCATCTTTCTGAATAGCGGAAGTGGTCACTGTGTTTTTACTCGAATAATTATATTCTGCCAAACATCAGAGAATTCTTTTGCCTGAGGCATACGCTCATTACACACTTACATCAAATTCAGCGATCTTGACCAGGTCTTCCTCTCTGCTTCCCTGGATCTCCCTCAGCTGTTTCTGCAGTTTTTCTGCGCTGTCTTTCCATTCCTTGAAAGAAGACATCAAGTTACTTATGTATCGTATGCACACACATGAATATATGCACACACACGTCTTAGTTTTGTATGTTTCCATGAGCACATACGTGCACAAGGAAACCTCAAGAGAACACACAGACACACACATGATCAGACACACCCACACAAACAAATGCAAGCATGCACACACACAAACACACATAAACACATGCATGCACAAACACACACACACAAACACACACACACACACACACACACACACACACACCACACACACACACACACACACACATATATTTTCTGTGTCAGTCTTTTTTTTCACAATATCCCTTTCCACTTCAGACCACAAAGATATTTGCATGCCAAAATGTCACATTACTGGCCAATGAAAAAAAGACCACACGGATTTCTTCACTTAACCATAATTTTGGCTGATCATGAAAAACAAATAACTTTCAGAGTACAACAGTGCATAAAATAAGATACCTTGGTGTCAGTGAGGTACTGCTGGTAGAGCAAACCCTGCTGGTGACGCATGACGGCAAACTTGCGCTTGTAGTTCTCCAGCGACTTCTCCATCTTGTGCATGCTCTCTTCACGCCGAGACAACTCCTGTAACACATTAGCAAACACACTCTGTAGTCCTCCATTCGGTACCAGCATGTGGGTTTGGGGTGGGGGGTGGGGGGCGAGGGGGAAATAGATTAGGGATGGGGTGACGATGAGGGGAATTCTCCTTAAAGCTGACTTTATGAATGAGGAATAGACAATTTAAAGCTTTCTGTTGCCATGCCTTCCTCTATGACCAATAAAGACGACAGTAACTGACACACTAACACTAACCCTAATCATTGCTTACAAGGAATGCTTTTGCTTGCCACATTCTCAATTTCTTACACATATATCACCTATCTTACATTCCCTTCACTATGAAAAATACCAAGGGAAACCATCTTCCCATGAGAAAAACAAACAAAATTGAATACAGTCAAACCTGCCCTAGTGACCACCTCTTGAGAACGACCACCTGTCCAAATTGCCCACCCCAAAGGGTCCCCGACGTGCTTCTTCTCTATAAAATTCACCTTTCCATACTTTCTTTCTTTATTTGGTGTTTAACGTCGTTTTCAACCACGAAGGTTATATCGCGACGAGGGAAAGGGGGGAGATGGGATAGGGGAAAGGGGGGAGATGGGATAGAGCCACTTGTTAAGTGTTTCTTGTTCACAAAAGCACTAATCAAAAAATTGCTCCAGGGGCTTGCAACGTAGTACAATATATGACCTTACTGGGAGAATGCAAGTTTCCAGTACAAAGGACTAAACATTTCTTACATACTGCTTGACTAAAATCTTTACAAACATTGACTATATTCTATACAAGAACCACTAAACAAGGGTAAAAGGAGAAACATAATCCGTTAGTCGCCTCTTACGACATGCGGGGTGCAGAGAAATAAGGATGTGGAAAAGAAGACTTTTGGTAAGTGAAATAAAGGTGATGGATCCAGTCAGATAGAAATAAGACAACAAGAAAAGAATTGGAAATCGGCAGGGAATAGTAGGGAGAGTTTTCTTGGAAGGAAATATAGGTGAAAGGACAGGTAAGGCAGAAATAAGACAAAAGAAGAGAAGTAAAGGGGTGGGGTAGCTCTGTGGAAACACTCCCGCCGCGTGAAGGCGACCCCATGGGAGCACCTTTCCATAACGACCAGCTGTCTGTAAAGATCACTTGTAGTCGGTCCCTTGGGTGGTTATTACAGACAGGTTCCACTGTCATATCTACCCAATTTTACATGACAAAACCATAACCATGCTAGAAACCACACAAACATCAGCAATCAAGTTTGGTGAGAACAAACAAGACCAAAGTTGTACTTGTAAAGTGATGACCAGGTGTTCATTGAGAGAGGCGATGACCTCAGCACTGGTGGGCGCCATTCCTTCCGGCAGGGGTATCGCCTGCACGATGCCGGTCACCGCTCCGCTCTCTGACATTATGCCCTGATCTTTTTGCAGCTTCTCAATCTGCACACAAAGCACACACACGTCACCATTTACATACACTGAGACAGACAGACAGACAGACAGACATTTGTCAGACTTTTTTCAGAAAACGAGAGAACGCTGTGCAACAAATAAAAAAATAAAAAAATAAAAATAAAAGAGAAAAAGATCCTGTAACAAGAAACACAGGAACAGACAGACAAGGTCGGCAGGTTGGAAGACAAATGGAAACACTGTGGATCTGCCAGCAACATTTGCATGTTGTTTCTTCACACAAAATATTAAGTTGAATACTGTTTTATGTTCTGACTCTTCGGCACAACCAAATTAGTCAAAACTTGACTAAATATAAAAAGAACTCAACCCACCTTTTCAAAAGCTTTGTCTCGCTCCAGGTGCATTTTTGTGCTTTCCACACGTGCCTGCCTGAGCTCTGAGCGAATCTCTTCATTGCGACCTCTCAGGACGTCCACCTGTTCCTTCAGGTACAGTGACGTGTCATAGTTTCCTATCACACGCTTGGCTTCAATCGCCTGAAACACACACAAAAAACACAATAAAAAGTGCAAACCTGTATATAAATGTGGCTTTTTTTCCTGCTAAACCAGAGAAACAGCCGGTATACACATATCAAAGAATTCAAGTTTTAAAACTCTGATCCAGTCTCGAGTTGGATTACAGATACATGCATCCAGATCATGGATTAACAAATCCTAAAAGAAATACTCACCGCTAACATTCTTTCAATGGCTGGGAAGCGAGACCCGTCAAGTCCCTCTGACTCTCCAGCATCTGCACAACAACCAAACACATCATTCAAAACTTTAAGCACACACATTCTTTCTCTTTGTGACCCAGACAAAGCTAAACAAGGGTACTTGCACATTGGTTTTTTGACCACCAAAAAGGTATCAATCACAATAACTATTAATTGTAATTCAATCAAGTTGGCGTTTTAATGAAACAGATCCTGTGATTGGTCAGAATGCTCCAACTCATTAAAAATTACCGGTCATTAATTGTCGATGTACACTCGCTAAAAAAGCCATGCAATGACCACCTGCTGTCGAGGCGCATTGATACAACCTCAACTAGTCTCGATTAGCTTTGAGGGTCATTTTACAAGTAGGAAATATGAAGGCCAACGAAATACCGAGATCATAAGTTATGCGAAGTGATGACGTCGAATACGTGACGTAAGTTGATGCATGAATTCTTCCGGACTACGTCAGTCAATTCCAAAGATCGCTTTTGTGATGAAAATAATTTGTTTTAGAGTTTGCTGTCCAGAAACCCGTCAAAAAAGAAGGGAAAATGTATGTGAAAGAAATAAAACCCAGGAGCAGAATGATAAAATAGGAATACAGAGACATATTTCTTGGAACTTGACCCTTGCAGGTGGACTGAAAGTAGTGTGTGAACAGAACAGAACCAATTCTGTCTGTTTACAACTGCATGAAAGCAGGAAAGAGATCTTCGTCAGATTGAATTACAATAACATTAACATGCTTCAATTTGAAACTTCTCGGTCGTCATCGTGGATTGACGCCCTCCCAAAGCCTAATTGAAGCTCGACGGAGCAAAGCTTGGGTCAGGCGTCAATCCACAATGACGACCGAGAAGTTTCAAATGGAAGCATGTCAATGTGTAAATACCAGTACGTGTACAACCATTTACATAGACCCCTCATTCGACATTCACTTTTTGGCTTGCAAGAATCAGCCTGGTTTTCAGTGGCATGAATGTGACTGCACAGAACATTACTCATCAGGGGTACTAAAACAGTTGGTCCGCTCACCAGTAGTGACTAAATTGTGTTACATACAATCTGCAACCTTTGGCCTACTATTTTGAAGGTCTCTTTTTCCTCATGCAAGAGTAGTATTTAGACCTTTACTAGTGAAAAATTGTGTGTTGTTTTCAGGGCAAATTAAAGCCAGCTATTTGTTGTTGTTGCTGTGTTGTTGTTTGTGAGTTTTGTGTGTGTGTTTTGTGTTTTTGTATTACTCCAAACCATATTCTATGTGTTCTCTGTATATCTGTTTTAAAACACTTCTGACGTCTTTCTGAAAATTCTGGTTTCAGCACCCCTGGGCAGACCCCTCAAGGGCAAAATGTGACTGCAAATATGATCATGTTGCAGGGATATAAAAACCCACAGCTATAAGTAATTTACAGTGGATCCCCACTTTTAAGACCCCACAATTTTAAGACTCCCTCACTTTTAAGAACAGATTTTCTCAGATTTGTTTAGGTCTTAAAATGGGGATTAACCTGTTTTTAAGTTAAATGGCTAACACAGAAAGGCAAGATGTACCTCTGGGTGTGGTTGGGTGGCCGCCCCTCTGCTGCAGGGCCTCCATGACCTCCTTGAGGCCGGCCTCCAGGTGCTGATTGTCCTGCTCCAGCTGCTTGGTCTGAGACCTCAGCTCTGCCAGCTCTCGGTCCATCTGCGTCATCTCCACCAGGTTCTGGCGATAGTCCTTGTCCAGCTCATGGTTCTGCAAAAATACACTCATACACATAAGATGATAAACATAGACACAAAAAAACGTTATTGTGGTGCATTGTACAAATGGTTAAGCAACCTAAGAACTTTATGTCTAAAAGCATCTTTTTCTTCTTTGTTCATGGGCTGAAACTCCTCTGGCTTTTATGTGTATGACCGCTTTTACCACAGCATTTGGGCAGCCATACGCCGCTTTCAGGGTAGACACTGTGCATGATGAACAGTCATTTACAGATATTATAATTGCACAGTTCATTGTACAGATAATATAAAATAAAGAGATACTAAAGTCACGTGATAGTGTAAAATCAAGACTGCAAGTCATTCTTCTGTGATAACATGGAGTACACACACACACATGCACGCACGCTCACACAAATAAACCAAAGTTGTCCAGTTTTTGCATCCTTCTTCCTGTCTCTAGCCCCAATCTGAGCCTTTCGTCCACAAGCTTTTGCAACTGGCAACAGAGAAGGGTACAGTGGAACCCCCCTTTTAAGACCCCCAATTTAAGACTCCCTCCATTTCAAGGCCCTGTTTTCTCAGACCTTCTGTTCATAACCTCTGTAAATTTACCACCATTTTAAGACTCCCTCCTTTTTAAGACCTGATTTTCTAAATTTTTTGGAGGTCTTAAAATGGGGGTTTCACTGTTCTAATTACCGACCCCTAAAGAACAAAAAGGCCAACATACCCTCATCTGTGATTCCTGTTTCTGGACCTCCCGTCTGATGATGATGGCGGGTGATTCATTGTCGGCCTCCACCTTCCGCTTGGTGCGCAGTGTGTCCGTGTAGTCCTGTACCGCAACCATGTCCTGTGCTGTCAGGCCCAGCTCCACCGCTCTGTAGCACACATATACACACATGACAGATAGACACAACATTTTCCTTTCCTCTCATTTCATTTAGTATCCCAATGCTGGAAAATTCAGGTCGCTTCCCCCCCCCCCCAATGAAAAGCTAGCAGCAACAGAGTGGCGCTACCCACGGGTGTGCGTGTTTAGATGTAATCAGCCAACTGCATTTATGGCAGAATGACCAAGGAAATTTATGTGCCACAGTGGTGACACGGGGGTGGAACATGGATACTAGATTAAACATGGAGATTAAACATGAGCGATTTGCAAAAAGACTTAGTTAACCGACACCTCTCTGATAATTTAGAATGTACATGTGGAGCATGCCCGGAAGATTGTGAACATTTCTTGTTACACTGTCCAAAATTTAAAGAACATAGAACCATTTTATTCAATAGTCTGCCAACACACGTTCTAGACTGCAAAACACTCTTGTTTGGAAATACTGATTTAACTATATCTTTGAACACAAAAATATTCTCTGTTGTACAAGACTATGTTATGTTAACTAATCGCTTCGGCTGATATTATATTAACTGTGCAATTGATGCAGCCAGGCATTCTCTCTCTCCCTCTCTCTCTCTCTGTCTCTCTCTTCCTGTTATTTGTATAAAATATAATGAAAGATTATCAAGATAAAAATATAATGAAAGATTATCAAGATAAGTGTTGAAGCAATCACTTGTTCGCCATGTTTTTCTATCGGAATGTGTATTGATTATCATTTGAAGAACGTGTCCATAAGCAATCTGCTTGTTAACGTTCTTAATGTTGTTATTGTTTGAAACGTGTGTATGAGAAATTGAATAAAACACGCTTAAACCAACATGGATACCATCTCTAAGTCTGAACATAAAATTGACTCGTGTCCGTCCCGGCCCTGATTCGAACCCGTTACCCTTGCATCACAAGTCCAGTGCTCTACCAACTGAGCTACCAGGCCCCTCATGACAGACAGAACAGTCACACACATGAGTACACTTATACACCCACCCAAAGCATTTAATCACCTCATCTTAAACCTAGGGAAAGTGCAGAATCTCAAGGATACATCAGGGCTTGGGATATTGACGCACTATTCAACTGAAGACATAATGATTTGACACCTTTTCTTTGTAGCTTCTTACTCAATTTCCCCATACAAATCTTAATGACACAAAAAAGTTTACCAGTGCTCAAGTTTACAGATCAAACAAATTCCGGAAAAAGAAAATCAAATAATTTCAAAATAGACATGCTTAGGAATGTTTACATTTTCATCAATACTGCTTTTCTTTTTAACTTGCAGAAACAACAAGTAAACATACAACAGATGTGCAACCTTCACAAACTGTTAAACCACCTCAAGACAAGGAGATTGCCATTCCCACATGCTTTAACAAAAAGGAATATGAAATAAATCCAAAATAACTGTTCCACCACCATGCAGACCCCTACCGCACTGTGGTGGGCGTCTCTGCACCACTCTTCTGTTTCCGAAATCTTTTTGAAATATTATTATTAATGATACATCTGAAAATTAAAATAACGTGCCATTCAAAAACCGAAGCAAGACAAATAAATGCTGAGGTGAATCACTTTCAAGAACTGCACTGCAACATCTATGTTACCTCCTTTGCAAATTATACATGCACCTTCTTCTTTTGAAGATATGAAAAGAGGATAACTCTAGCTACTAATGCAAATTCAAAATTACAAATGTAGTTCAGGGTTGTTCTGTATTTGTGTGGAATACAAATTTACCCATTATATAAACTCACACGCACGTCAACCAATCATGTCAAGTTAATTTCCAAAATTCAATAAAAGACGTAAGGATATTTTCCCATGATCCTGAGACCCAGAAAACCCAACTCAAGCCAACCTACTTCCATTTGTACAGATTAGTTACAGCTCTGCAATACAAGTCTTCAACTGCTCTCAACAAGATCACACACACACACACACAAATTAAAAAAAAAAAAGTCAGGATGAAAGTTGTTGGTTAATTTGAACACTTCATATTCCCGCAGGTGCCAGGAGACTGGTTCCACTTAACTCTCATTTTCTCTTGTTGTCTGTATCTGCCATGAAAGGATGAAAAAGTGTACCTCTTTCCTAGCTGCTGACCCAGCTTCCGGATTTTCTGCTTGTCATTCACTCTCTCTTCTTCCAGTTGCTCAATCTGTAATTGTCAAAAAGAACTTGTTCAATGATATTCAGTGTGACTCCTGACTACTGCTTAACACTGCCAAATACCAAAATTGTTCTTTTTTTTATCATCATTTACAACAAACACTTCTTCTGAGTGAAAACACACCTCAACAATATTGATTCAGGCTCCTAAAATTGTTCACACTTGAGCAAAAAGTAAATCGGTTTTTAAATAAACAAACAAAGAAACAGATAAATAAATACACAAATAAATAAGTAAATAAATAAACTCAGCGCATTTAAAAAAATAAAGAAAGAAAGAATAAACAGAAACTCTAACATAA
Source organism: Littorina saxatilis (assembly GCF_037325665.1). NCBI lineage: Eukaryota > Metazoa > Mollusca > Gastropoda > Littorinimorpha > Littorinidae > Littorina > Littorina saxatilis. The sequence continues at coordinate 44,279,257 of NC_090247.1, read as the reverse complement.
ATCTATCAATCAATCACTCCATCTAGCAGTAAATTAAAACAAAATAAATAAATAAATAAATCAGCCCCAAATCACTCACTCACTCAGTCAATCAATCAACTTAATTGAGACATGGGAACTGGGAGGAATGCAAAAGTCAGAAAGTGATCTATGACTTGCACATCATGTACACATTCTGGGCATGAAGCATACAATTGCTCTGAAATTGTATCCCTTGGGCTCACAGAAAAAGTCTGATTTCAGCCCAAAGTCTGAAGATTCTCATGTGTGACTGATCCACCAACCTGTCTTTGCAGAATGAAGTTGAGTGCCTTCTCCTCCTCCTGCCTGATGGCCTTGTTCTTGCGGAACTCTGTGAGGTCCAGTGGTGCGCGGGGGTCCATGCCCAGCCTGTAGCGCAGCTCTTCATTCTCGTCCAGGATCTCGTTGATCTTCAGCTCGGCCTTGTTGATGTACTGGGTCAGCTCCTCAATTTGCCTGAAGTACAATATCACTTTACAGTGGAACCCCTCTATTAAGACCCTCCATTTTAAGACTCCCTCCCTTTTAAGACCCTACATTTGCAGACATTCTGTTCATAACATCTGCTGATTGACCTCAATTTTAAGACTCCCTCCCTTTGCAGACATTCTGTTCATAACATCTGCTGATTGACCCCCATTTTAAGACTCCCTCCCTTTGCAGACATTCTGTTCATAACATCTGCTGATTGACCCCCATTTTAAGACTCCCTCCCTTTGCAGACATTCTGTTCATAACATCTGCTGATTGACTCCCATTTTAAGACTCCCTCCCTTTGCAGACATTCTGTTCATAACATCTGCTAATTGACCTCCATTTTAAGACTCCCTCCCTTTGCAAACATTCTGTTCATAACATCTGCTAATTGACCTCCATTTTAAGACTCCCTCCCTTTGCAGACATTCTGTTCATAACATCTGCTAATTGACTCCCATTTTAAGACTCCCTCCCTTTTAAGACCTGATTTTGTAGATCCAGTTTGTATGGGTCTGAAAAGGGGGGGTTCCACTGAACCGACAACACCGCTACCACCAACATACAATCATTCAAATGAAAACATTACACTCAATGGAGGTTTTACTGATGTAAGTGTTTCTGGTGCCCAATAGATAATGTTCAGAAATATCTCTGATGGGGCTCTATTTGTTGTGTAAGAGTGAATACTCTTGCATTTAGTGAGTCAAACTTTTTTGACGTGACAATATGGGCCAGTCACTAGCGAGGGGTGTGTCAGAAACACGTGGACAAGGGGTACATGTAGAAAGCTTGCCTCACTAAAGACAAGAGTATTCACTCTTTCACAAGCCATACAAACGGAGTTATTCCTGGAATTCGTCTATTTAGTCAAACACTATCTCTTATGTCTGAGAGAAGCAATGATGGCTCTTACTTTATTTTGCTAAACATGTCAACAAGTACTTTCTTATTTGTGGGGGAAAAAACCCACACAATTGCTCTTGTAAACTTGCACTTCATAGATTTATATTTCAGACAACAAACTTCTGTGGACTTTGCATAAGTTAATGTGTGGGCTAAATGTGGAGTAAGCTTGAATTTAGTGCCTTTGTATTTTGTCTGAGGCAATGCTGACCTGTCTCTGACGTTGACCTGCGTTTTCTTCTCCTTGATCTCCATGACGGCTTCCTCCAGCCCGTATTCTCCCTGGAGTGAAAGAGAACATTACACCATCTGTCAGTCAAGGCTATTATCCAACCTCTCCCATTTGTATCTCAGCACCTAAACTACCACCTCTCTTGGTTTAAAAACTATCAAAATTAAAGTCTTCTTTGATTATAAAAGCAACACAAAAGCACATTAACAAGAATAAAATTCAATATACAGGCAGGTAAAACCAGGGAGCCAGATAACATCCCACACATTACCAAATGAGGAAAACATTATGTAGCTCAATGACCATTTATCATCAGATAAATAAGATGCAGTTACATGAAACCTTTCCTCCACACAATGCTATGTAATTAACAAAAACTAATTAATTGGCATCTTTTCATAGCTTTTCATTACTAATAATTGTGAAGTCAGTTTCTACGCACCCTCTCATACTGCTGCATCCTCTCCAGTGCTTCGTTCAGCTCCTTGTCTTTGGCCTTGGCGTCTTCCTCTGCCTGTAAGCAAAGACATGTCACACTATCAACATATCTTTCCAAAAGTCCTTTGATGTGTCACACCATGAACATATCCTAAAAGTCTAGTGATATGTCGCACGCTGACCATATTCTTATAAAGCCCTGTGATATATCACACAATGAACACATTGTTCTAAAGTCTTGTGATATGTCACACAAGAAACACATTCTTCCCAAAGTCTCTATGTCACACAATAAAAACATTCTTCCAAACGCCCAGTGAGATGCGATAGACCAGACACACATGTTTCACCTTTTTAGCATCTTCCTCTGTGTTCTTCAGGTGTTCTTTGACATTGCCGAGTTCTTTCTGCAGTTCTCGGATCTTGTTCTGGTACCTGTCCCCGCCTCCTGCCCCAGCTGAATGACACACACACAAAAGATAACATCAGAAATTAACTTTCAATGCAAGACAGTCAACAGATCCAAAACGGTTTAGCCCATTTGAGTTAAGTGTCTGACTTTATAAATACTATAAAATAACAAAGTCCCTCATGCTGTGAGAATACAGAGGAGGAGAAGAGGGGAGGGGAGGGTTGGAGAAAGGAAGGGGAGGGGAATGGGGGTGGCAAGCATTAAATCAGAGTGGAGGGTTACTGGGGTCTAAAAAGGAGGGTTCCCAGGGATCGCGTTTACGCACGATTTTTGCGTATTTGACGCATTTTAAAAGTCGCTGACTGGTTTTTTTCGCCGTGCCGCGTAAGCCATACGCAAAAATATTGTAACTTTTTCTTGTCTTCACGCAGCGCTTTTGCTCTGACTTAATAATCACCCGATCCTGAAACTGACTATAGGGCTCGAGAAGTGACGACACACATGAAATCTGCGCGTCAAAACTAAAGTCCGTTTCTTTTTGCATCGAAGTATCGCAAACGAACGTAACGAGGGTATTACCAGATAATGTCTTGTCGGATAATGAAACAGACATTAGCTGCTCTCCCATCTCGCGCTTCCAAAAGGCGGAAAGTGTGTCTAGTCGTATTAGAGCGGGAAACAAACTCGCAAGGCCCGAAGGTTGGAGACAGCAGGGGTGTTATTCGACAGGCGTGCGCGGAGTTCGACAGGAAAACTCGCCGTATTTAGGTAAGGAGTGTCTTTAAGTCTTTCGTGCGTGTTTTGTTTGTGTCTGTACGTGTTTTCGTAGTACGCAAAAATATTGGTCCGTGACGCGTTTTTTTCGTTTCGTTGCGTATGACTTACGCGTTTTTTAAAAAGCTAGCGCGACCCCTGGTTCCACTGTACCTCTGCTGAGTTCCGCTCTCAAGTCTTCCACCATGGCGGCGCTGGCCTCCATCTCGCTGATATACTGATTGGTCTGAGCGGTCAGCTCTTCTATCTGCTGATCTTTCTCCTTCAGCACCTGTCAACACAGTGCATGCACAAGTGCGTCAAAACCTGCTAATACTCTATTGCGCTGAAAAAGGGCAATCCTGACATTCTTTACATTTATGTATACTTTAATTTTAGATGTGCACTCTTGCCAGGTGGAACACTTGTCATATATTCATATTCCAAACACTATAGCAACATACCAAGAAAACTTTCTTTGAAATGTATTGATTTCAATGACTTGGTGATTCATCAATAATTCACCTATGGGTTTCTCTGCATAATTAGTTGGTGTTGTTTTTTTTTAGGGGGAAACGGGTTTGTTTTCTAGTTTACCTGTGTAAGTGCGGTGATGGAAGCCTTGTCACTGTCCATGTTGGCAGCAATGAGTTGCTCTCTCATGCGGAACATCTGTTCCTGAAGCTCTGCAAGCTGTTGATCCTTCTGCCCCACCACTTCCTGCAATACATGCACAGCAATGTCAACATGCATTACAAAACATATACCAGGGGTGGCGTGCATGAGAAAGAACTCAACTGGGTGGGACCCAAGTACTGGTTTGGATTGGTTGAAGTCACAAACAAATCTCAGTTTTTCAACCAATCCAAGCAATGGCTTCCCACCCAGTATGACAGTTTCTGGTGCATACCACCCCAGTTCAAAACAACATGCACCACGTAATGACGGGGCAAACAAGTGTTGCCCCTCAGCAGTTATGTGTTCTCATAAAACGTTGTAAGACAATGGGTTTTTATGCTGTTTTATGATTATGGACAGGCTTCAGTCTTTCTTTTCAAGAAATACTTAAAGTTCTGCACAGAAGACAGTGCACAGATGGATTAACTGTATCATGGATCTTCTGAGCTTTGCACTGAAAAATAACACAAAGCCACAGAAACAGACACAGACAAATACAAAGGAGAGCTCAGCCGCTGATTCAGCTGTCTTGCAAACTTCAGAAAGAGAAAACCAGGCAAACCTGCCACTCCTCAATCTTGTTGTTGACTGCAACCATGATGGCGTCATCTGCCTCTGATTTTGACTGCACCTGCTCCGTCAAGTCTTGAACCTGCACAGGTAAGAGCCAGAGTAACAGTTATTTCATTTCTCATAAAAGTATGCAGCTTATAATCCACATATATGCCACTTGTATACTATCCTCAGCTCAAAATTAGTGTAACGATTACAAGGATTGTGTGAAAAGCAGAACAAGGTAAGATATGATATGACTAACATGGGTCCTTTCATTCTGTGCTACATCCAAATGCATACTGTCACTGAGTTTATCATATCCATGTTGTAAACTTTTGGTGACATTTTCTCGCAGCTGTTTTTGACAGCTATACAAATAATTAAATATACAATCAATCAATCAATAGGAAGCTTATAGTGTAACGTTGAGGCTGACGTTGAGGAAGACGAAGCGAGACCACATCACCCCCCACTTCGCTCCTTGCACTGGCTCCCTGTCAACACCCAAATCTCCTACAAACTGTCCACTCCGGTCTACAGGTGTCTCAACGACTCTGCTCCCGAGTACCTTCAATCCTCCCCGCTCAGTGGACCTCAGTGTACACCCAGCCCTCCGACCGTCCCCTTCGTTCTGCTGCTGACCCACTCCGCCCACATCCCTCGCTCGAAACTCGCATCTGCTGGTCAGCGTGCATTTCCCTCCGCGGGCCCCTCTGTCTGGAACTCCCTGCCGCTTGAGCTTCGCCAGAACCCCTCTCTTGACGCGTTGAAGAGTAGGTTGAAGACTCAGTTCTTCCCGTAGCTGGCTGCGACTTTCATGTTCGACGTGATGTGTTGTGCCCCAAAAGACATTCTTGTGCTGTGCTCTGTGAGAGGTGGTTTCTTTGTGCTGAATATTATTTTGTTTGGACCTAGCTATTGATGTGTACATTGTCGTTAAACAGTTGTTTGTTGTATGTTTACCAGGGTTTGCTAGTGTGTGATAGGGTTCGTGTCCGTCTGAAGATGTTAGTTTCATTGTTAGTCCTGTGTTGACAACTCTTCGACAAGCGCTTAGAACTGTACCCACGGAATACGCGCTATATAAGCTTCCTATTGATTGATTGATTGAAACATACATGTTAAAGTTTTCTTGCTTTCAGGCTAAGCTATCTTGAAATGTATACATAATACTGTCATAAACATTACAACAAAAATCACAGTCATCTACGGGAGACTCAGGTATTCCAGATGGTTTTTTTAAATGACTTACCTGGGCTTTCAGTATCTCGTTTTCTTCCCTCAGTCGGTCTGTGACAGAGTCACTTTGTTGGAGGACAGCCTGCAAAACAAAATCACAGAGTTATATCTTCTCCTACGTTATCAATTTTCTCTCATAAAATGACATTTGTTGAACAGGTGGGGCTGTGCTGCTGCTGTTGTTCACAATGCTGTACACTTTACTCCTGACTATGCCGATTCATTTTGGGCATATGTACTGTGTATGCTTGCGCGTCAAGATACCTGCATGTCTCTATTTCATACCAACACACTACCAAGTGGTTTGACTTTGTTCCCATGCATACCCACCTTTATGGAATAAAGCAATAGTAACTTTGTGTGAAGTCTTTCCAAATGATTTCAGTGATTATCTAGTGTCTAATCATCTTTGAAGAATATAACTGTTTACGTCCGTGCATGGGTTGGAATGCATTGCATGAATAAATGTTTCATGACATGTATATTTTAAGAGATGGTCAGACAGACATACAGCAATTCATCGCATGTGCATACCTTGAGCTTGACATAGTCTTCTGTTGTGCGATCCATTTGCGTCACAGCATCTTCCAGGTTTTTCTGCAGGTCATCGCAGCGCTGCTGCAGCATCTCATTTGTATCTGTCAGATTCTGTCAAAAGAGAATAATAAGTCAGAACATAACGCAGCTCTTGGTACACCGAGTTGTACACTTGATTTACCTCAGTTAACACTAATTTTGAGGTAAATCAACTTCAAAGAAGTCTGCTTATGGGATCTAAAGTAATAAACATTTTGTATCTGATTTCAGCACTACAAAATAAAGCAAACTTTACAACAAGTTTTGACTTGTTTGGGCTGCTTGGCATTACTGAGCAACAATTTGTGTGTGTGTGGGCGTAAGTGTGTGTGTGTGTGTGCATGTGTGTGTGTGTGTGAGTGAGTGTGGTTGTGTATGTGTGTGTGTGTGTGTGTGTGTGTGTGTGAGAGAGAGAGAGAGAGAGAGAGAGAGAGAGAGAGAGAGAGAGAGAGAGAGAGAGAGAGAAAGAGGGAGGGAGGGAGGGAGGGAGGGAGGGAGGGAGGGAGGGAGGGAGGGAGGGAGGGAGGGAGGGAGGGAGGGAGGGAGGGAGAGAGGGTGGGAGAGAGGGTGGGAGGAAGGGAAGGAGAGAAGGGAGGGAGAAGATTTACACTTGTGTCACAACACTGCCAGCCATAACTCCCTGTACAACTGACCTGCAGCTCCTCCATGGCCTCAGCAAGCTCGTGGTTCTTCCTGGCCAGCTTCTCCCTGAAGCCCATGTCGTCTCCCTGCTGCGACACGATGTTCTCTCTCTGCGCCTGCACCTGCATCTTGTAGTCGCTCAGGTCTTGTCGCAGCTGGTCGTTCTGCCAAACAAAAACACACTCTGTTACAACACAGGCTGGTTTGATTATAAGGACATAATGCAAACAACTGTTTCCTTATTCTGTATTCAGGAACATTTATTGGTGTCCAAAGCCTATTTTTAAAAAAAATTGGGGGGAGGGGTGACACCAAAGATTGCCTGATAAACTTCTGAAAATTGCCAAAACTTGTACGGCCATTTCTGCAGAAAACAATAAACCCTAGTAAAATCCCTGGTATTAGTCACAGCACAGGGTGGTGTCACATCATTGACAAGCTGACATTTGTGGGGTCATTATTCAAAGATTTGTACTCCTCATAAGTCTGAGCATAGGCAGGTCTGCTGTGGAGTGGAGACATTCACTCTCACTTCATGTCAGTCACAACACTGCTGTAAGATAATAGTGCAAAGAGTTTCATTCTAATTATGTGTCAGTCTGTCGGGAAGCATGCACCTCCAATGCATTCTCTGTGCTAAGCTAAGGTAGAAAGATACAATGTACTTCTCAGGTTGCGCAAAACAGCCAAGCATTACAAATATGGTTAAGAACATAAATACTCACGTCATCTCTCAAATCCTTCAGCTCCTTTTCAAGCTCGCTGATTCTTTCGCTGTACTGAAACATACAATATCCTCATGAGCAATGACTATCACCATTTTCTAGGCAAAATGCCAGTAACAAAAATGTCACAATGAAACTGCCTATTAGGTCTTACTGTGTTCAGTTCACTCATTGTAATGCTCTAAATCTGAAATCTGAAATACTGGTGAACACTTCTATGCTTAAAAAAAATAATAAACCAACAGCTCACGTGATAGCACCACGCTCAAGATGTCTCCAACATCTTCAAAAGTTAAGCGCATCCGGTGGTATGTTCTTTCCTTAATTTTGTGAACTCCATTCCCTTTATATTTTTTATAACACTGCATTATGCAGTTCTGCTGCATGCAATGCAAAACTGAGTTCCACAACTCAGAACAGCAACAACAACAACAAAAGCAGCAGGAAACCACAGCAACACACTTTCTCAGCAGCTCTCTTTTCGGCATTCAAATCTCTGTTGAGATCCTTGATTTCCTGCTTGAGCTGTTCATTGCCGTCTTCCAGTTCTCTGACCATGTCGCGCAGGTAGCGAGAGTCTCGTGATGTGCCTCCCCCTGCCCCTGCCCCTCCTCCCCCGCTGTCAGGGCCAAACCTCTGAAAACAGAAAAACACATTTCATATTACCATAAAAGCTTGATGATTCAAACTCAGGGAATCCCCAACGTCACTGTCTGAATCATATACTTTGGGGATTTGTAGTATGCAAGTGCTAAAATGTTTAATAATCCAAATACCCACAGTCAGAACATGACCATCAAAACAGAGAACTGAGTCTGAAGTTTTACTTTTAATCATGATTGAACAATTTCAATATTCAGAAGTTCCACTCTGAGGTCATTGTATCAAACCATTCTACAAAGAGAGACAAAAGTTGAGAATATCAAAGTTAAATGAAAGATGTGTTAAAAATGTCAAGCAAAGAAGACATTAGCTTTCAAACAGGGTAAATAAACTGAAATTTAACAAATATTTAACATGAAATATAGTATCTATGTTGTCTTAAAGTGGAGAACTGTAAAAATGACATTACCTTGAGCTCACTGAGTTCCTTTTGCAGCTTCTCTTGTTCATTCTTAAGCTCTTGCTCTGCAAAAAAAGACACATTTTATGGTCAACAATCCTTACAAAACGTTTTTTAAAAATCTGTCTGCACAGCTGTAAATGTAAATACTGTACTTGTAAAAGCATAAACACTTACATGCCAATCATCAGAATAATGTATGCAATCTGCATGTCTACTTTAGGCAGGCAAAGTCTGTCATTATCTGTTCAGTGTCCATAGAAAAATAAAATTTAAACACTCTACACATGAGATAGACAAGCTGTGGATTGTTTGTGTATGTCTCCCAAGTGGAAGAATGTTCACCATGGTAGGATCAGTGGGAGGTAATGCCAAGGTAAGTATCTTTAAAACAAAATACAAATGATATCAACAAACAAGTAAAGCTGTACTGTACTCAACAATCCAGAACCCTACAACTGAGAACTGTACTTACAACCCAGAACCCTACAAGTGAGAAGTGTACTTACAACCCAGAACCCTACAAGTGAGAACTGTACTTACAATCCAGAACCCTACAAGTGAGAAGTGTACTTACAACCCAGAACCCTACAAGTGAGAACTGTACTTACAATCCAGAACCCTACAAGTGAGAAGTGTACTTACAACCCAGAACCCTACAAGTGAGAACTGTACTTATAATCCAGAACCCTACAAGTGAGAAGTGTACTTACAACCCAGAACCCTACAAGTGAGAACTGTACTTACAATCCAGAACCCTACAAGTGAGAAGTGTACTTACAATCCAGAACCCTACAAGTGAGAAGTGTACTTACAACCCAGAACCCTACAAGTGAGAAGTGTACTTACAACCCAGAACCCTACAAGTGAGAAGTGTACTTACAACCCAGAACCCTACAAGTGAGAACTGTACTTACAATCCAGAACCCTACAAGTGAGAAGTGTACTTACAACCCAGAACCCTACAAG